>NW_021634898.1:0-67586 GCF_004799145.2 Neltuma alba | reverse complement strand
TGCCACCTTCCCATCTCCATTAGTTATGTTCCCCCCAGTTTCTTTCACCAGCCACGCCAACGATGAGGAGATCTCAAGCATCCTGCTACTTGAGGAATTAACACGAAAAACAGAGACATACTGGATCAAGTGGCGCTTTTAAGAAAAACTTAAATTCACTGCCTATCATGCGAACTAAGATAAAATTGAGGACTAAAATATTAATTCCTGTTAAATCACGGTAGGAACATGAATTAAATGTTAGCACTCACGTGACCTTGACAACACGTCAAAGTTTAGACCCTGCTCTGATATTAGTAATATCATATAATGTAAATTGACATAATTAAGATTAAGATATGTGGTGGAATCGCCGGCCACAGCATGAACAAGGAAGAATGCAGGAATCGACGGATTCCGTTCTGTTCCCGTCTGGGTAAATAAAAAGGCATCAATTAATGTATATGTTATATACTGATGATTGATATGTACTTTCAAGCATTATTCTTTTTTTCCCCCTATACATAGGCAATCCTTTAAATGTGAGCACCTCTTTGCTGTGCGATCTAACTATATAATTTATTTTCCAACCCAAAATTAAAATAAATTATAGGTTACGAAATGAGACCCACACTTGGACTATTAATTATTAGAAAACAGAGTCTGCGAAACTAGCCAGCGACAAGAAGAAACAACCCACGGGCTGGATTAGGCCTAGGGTGTGTTTGGGTGACGTCCCAAACCATGGTTTGGGGAATAATCTACCCAAACACCCTCTTCAAAAACCAAAACTATGGTTTTGGAAAAAGCAAAATTTTTTTGCTTTTGGAGAAAAAAGCGAGTATGAGGGCCTATATGATATGTATCTTGTTATTTTTTTTATAAACATATTTTTTATAAATATATTTAATCTTATATTTTATAAATATATATACACATTAATTATTTATTAATTATATTATTTTATGTATTATTAATTATGTTGGTAAAAAACATATTATTAACAATTTTATTCCTTCAAATTAAAATATATCATAAAATCTATTTTTTCTGTAATTATCATATTAACTGTGTCTTTTTTTTAGTAATTTGTATATATAAAAATGCTTCTGATAACAACTATCCAAACACTCTCACTTCTCAAAATCACTTTTTACAAAATCTATTCTTCACAGAATCTATTTTCCGCGGAATCTATTCTCCAGAATCACTTTTCCAAATCACGTTTTGGTTTCATCCAAACACACCCTTGTACGAAAAGTAAAACCCCACCAGCCTCTTATCTGTTTGTTTCTTTGCTTCTTTAACTTCAGAGCCTGAACCATGCTACTGCTGATCTCACGGTTTCACTTTATTCAATTCGATCATGGAGACCATGTTCCGGCTTTTAGTGTTCACGAGAGAAGCCTTTAATCTGCCTCTTTTCAATACGTGAGCACCGAAGTTTCTTTATAATTTTATACACACACATATATATATGGCCCACCTCATCTTTGCGAGCGCAAGCTAACTCGGCCGGCGTTGTCCTCTGTCTCTCTCTGTAATTCTCCGCAATTATTTATTGCCCCTGCACTCTCGACACCTTTTCGTTCTACCGAGAGAAGGGCTTCGACGCTGATATTGAAGAAGCCATGGATGTTGAAGCTAGGAGAATGGAGGAAGGGCGCCGGAATTCAGATCGGAACCATGATTTGAAGGACTCCATTGAAGATGAGCTTGAGCATCAGAAAGAAACAAGAGCACCACTGGTGGAGAGTGACACCGTTCAGCAAATAGAGCAGGAGCAGCCGCTTGCGAAGCAGAAACCCAAGAGGATTGCAACCTTGGACGCATTTAGAGGCCTCACCGTAGTGGTTAGTCTACATCCTGTCTAAATACATACACGCAGTCACGCACAGAGAAAACTTCATGGTGTATATTACTCCACTGCTGGCTTTAAAGTAAAACATGTGGGTTTTGATAATCCTGTTTGAGTGTGTGTGAATGTTTCGGTGCAGTTGATGATACTGGTGGACGATGCTGGTGGAGCTTATCCTCGAATCGATCACTCCCCATGGAATGGGTGTACATTGGCTGATTTTGTCATGCCTTTCTTTCTTTTCATTGTTGGGGTTGCCATAGCCCTTGCTCTCAAGGTACGCTCTCGTTTTCATTCCAACTTTCACAACTGTGCTCTTTCTTCTTTAAACCGTGTCAGCCTAAAATTATTTGCTTGAATCATAACTTGGCAATATAAGCAAGGCTAGTTGCCACTGCTCGATCATACATATACTGAGAACGAATAAATTCGTCCAGACATATATCAGTGATAAACACTGTGCTCTCACAATGATTGCAGAGAGTTCCCAAGATGAGGGATGCCGTAAAGAAGATAATACTTAGGACCTTGAAGCTTCTATTTTGGGGTATTCTTCTGCAAGGTAGTCAAAAGTCCTCAAATGTGATAAGCGCTAGCTATGATAAAAGAATATGCTCCATATATATTAAATACTACACTGATGTGTGTGTCTAAAATACTACAGGTGGATACTCTCATGCTCCCGATGATCTCTCCTACGGAGTCGACATGAAATTCATCCGGTGGTGCGGCATTCTCCAGGTTTGGAGATTATAAATTAAAAAAGAACAATATAATTCAGAGCCGTTCTAGTTTATAGTTTGTTGTATGGCCACTTTAATATGAGTGCAGAGAATAGCTCTCGTATACTGTGTCGTGGCCCTGATAGAGACATTCACCACCAAGCTTAGGCCAACCACCTTGAGCCCGGGACACCTCTCCATTTTTACCGCCTATCGATGGCAATGGTAAGAATTAAGATAGCAACATCACGATTCCATATTCACACCTTGTAGCTCTGAAATATACCCCGAATTTGACGGAAATGCATGGCATAGGATTGGGGGCTTTGTGGCATTCACCATTTACATGGTTACAACCTTCGCTCTCTATGTTCCAGATTGGAGTTTCGTCGATCATAGTCAAGACGAACCCAAGAAATATACGGTACACTTCCTCTCTCAGCAACACTCAATGCATGTATTTGCTTTGTTTTGTTTTGGCTATTGTTTTATTCTGTGATTATTTTCACAATTTATTAGGTGATTTGCGGGATGAGAGGACACTTGGGGCCTGCATGCAACGCCGTGGGATACGTGGATCGACAAGTTTGGGGGGTTAACCATCTCTATTCTCAGCCTGTTTGGACTCGGTTGAAGGTTAGATATGCCCAGAACCAACCCTGCCTTTTCCTATTCATCGACACTTGCATACCTAAACACACCTTTGTTTAATAAGCTCAGACTAGTGCTCTTTCAAGTCCTCTCCTAATTCTCTATTTTTATGTATCTAGGCGTGCACATTGAGCTCTCCTGCTCAAGGTCCTCTTCGTAAAGATGCTCCGGCTTGGTGTCATGCTCCCTTTGAACCCGAAGGATTGTTGAGGTTCTTTTATTTCTTTTGCCTTTCATTCCACAATCCAGAATGAGCTCTTATACGAAATTAGTCACGTTAGATGTTGTTAACCAATTAAACATGGATTGAATAATTGTTTTCCTTGTTATCTAGTTCTATATCAGCTATCCTCTCTGGTGCCATCGGGATCCATTATGGGCACGTCTTGATCCACTTTAAGGTTACAGACTTCTCCCCACTCACAGATAAATTATATCTTTTATTTACATGCAAGTTATTGAAGATACAAACGTGAACATTTATTTGGGCAGCGTCATTCGGAGAGGCTCAAGCAATGGGTCTCCTTGGCAATCGTGTTACTGGTGGTTGCCATAATACTTCATTTCACAGATGGTGAGTTTCTGAGACAATGACGTCTTAAAATAAACTACTGTATATGCCATTTCCCTCAAGATGAACCTTACAAACTTTGCCATGCATTGAATGCAGCTATCCCACTGAACAAGCAACTCTACAGCTTCAGCTACGTTTGCTTCACAGCTGGGGCAGCTGGAATTGTCTTCTCTGGCTTTTACCTGCTGGTAACTACCAAAAGCATCAGTTTTAATTTCTTTCTTCAAAAATTAACAAAACTTTGGACCTTATTATCACTCTGCTTCACTTTCCCTGATATACAGATCGATGTGTGGGGATTTCGGACACCATTCTTGTTCTTGGAATGGATAGGAATGAACGCAATGCTAGTATATGTGATGGCAGCTCAGGGAATCTTCGCCGCATTTGTGAATGGGTGGTATTATACAGATCCAAAACACTCGCTGGTAAGAGGCACAATCAGTATCCCTTGATTCATCGTAAAAGTTTCAATAACTTCCTAGTTGGAATGGAAGCTAATTAACCAGATTTGACGTGATGAAATAGGTACACTGGATTCAAAAGCACGTATTCGTGGATGTGTGGCGCTCAGAGAGGGTGGGAACCCTCTTGTATGTCATATTTGCAGAGATCACTTTCTGGGCTGTGGTCGCTGGAATCTGCCACAGATTAGGAATCTATTGGAAGCTGTAAGTCTAACACAGGATAGAATGCCTAGAACGTCTTCGATTTGTCCCAGGGAAATTTGTCCTTGCTTGTTATTGTACCATATTTCCATGTTATTCTAGCTTGGAGTTTCTGTCTCCATATCATGTAAATGTTTCCTTATGTTATAATATGAAAGAAAGCGAATCTAGATGGATCCCTGAAGTAGTCTTTCGGTGAAGAAGCTCCATACGCGGTGTGTTTTTGTGAAACATGTGAGGTGTTGGCATTATTTTTACAAATCAAGAAAAATAAATAAAAGAAATGTTCATTTGATACGCTTAAGAAAACTCCTCCAGGTATGAGCTTTAGGGATCCTCATTCAAAAGAATCACCCAATTCCTCAACACGTTTGCTTTCTTTTTTTTTGATAACAAACACGTTTGCTTTCTCAATGCATCAATAATATCTGTGTCAAATTGGTATAAAAATAATCAAAGAGTTGACTATTATTTCGACCTTTTAATTTATCCATTGTATTTTAATTAAGGTCGATGAATTTTTTTATTTTTGTTATATTACTCTTTAGTTTTATTTAACATTCTAAAATAGTTTCTTAAACCCTTTTCAACATTTCAAAGCTATTCTTTAACTTTTTTTTTCATATTCAAAAAATATATTGGACGAATATGATGAGAATAACAAAGACGAAACAAATTAAAAACGAAGAACCTAATTAGAAAAAAAAAAGATAAAATATAAGTTTTCTCATAAAATATATAATTCACAAGTCATATATAACGCTTCTTTTAGATTTCGTGTCTTGCTTATGGGATCACCAAGTTGAATTAAAAATCTAAAATAAATAAGGCAAGATTAAAAATGACAGATATTTCCCGTTTGGTTAAGTGTGAACCGAACCTACGAGGATTCAAAGCGAAGCTCATTTTTAAGTTTACATTTGTCACAAAAGGAAACAGCGCGGCAGAAAAATCCCAATTTGCTAACTGTAGATGGCTAACAGGAAAATGATTATTTATTCACTTGTAGTTTTCTAGTGACAGGTGGCAGGGTCCGCTTAAATCCAGACGTAAAAAATTACTCGACAATGTTTAAAATAAAATTGATTCCGGGTATAAAAAGACGAGGGAGGGAGAGAGAGAAAGAGCAAAAACGTTGTATCAACGGCACTATGTAAAATAAAACAACACTGTTTTTCGTCAAAAACACCCAGGAATCTTGTCCATGTCAAGCTTCATTGTTGATGCTGACAAACGGCCAGGAAAGACAGGCAAAATCTTTAAAAACGAGATCCTGACGGCAACGGCAGGAATTTTTGAGGTCACACCACCTAATGAGAGGCTTTTCCTTATTCTCAACAAATTCAACCCAAAACAAAAGAAACCTACAACGTGTAAATAGGAATTGCGCCCGGGAAAAGATCAGACAGCGAGTAAGACATCTATGTTTGGCGTTTTCCGAGCAGTTGATAACTCAACACGGGACGACTAGAAACTCACAATATCTGCAATCACAATCCATGACCAGTGAAGCGCGTCTCAAAAAAATATCTAAAGGCAAACACCTGGGGAGGATTATCGCAAGCAGGACATGTCACAACTATTCACAGAATTTAATTATAAGCCCAATCTCCTATTAAAATCTGATAATGAAAGCTTTGGAATCTTCTTGATTTTATATCCTCAACCCTAGTTTATGACACTGTTTCAATGAAACCAAGGACCACACGACAGCGGAGCTACCGAATCGTGGACAAATCTCTGAGTCAGTGGACAATGGATCTCTCTTCTCAATCACATGCAGGGGACGTCAGGAACAGCCGCAAATAAAGACCCAGTCCACGCAATGTAAATGCCATTAATGAAGATGCTGTAATAAGTGCCACTGGTTGCTCACAAATTAAGGCCCAGCTACCTAGTGCTTAGCAATTCCCATTCAACGAACGTGTCAATATGTAAGTAAATCATATTATAGACTAGAGGGAGAAAGAGATGAATACACATGTTATACCACATTACAATATTTCACTTCTCATTCATAATAAGCTTCTCGTACTCTGCCCTTTTTAACTGCTTCTGCCTACTCATCTCTGTACATTAGGTTAGAACTACAGCAGCTCTGAAAAAACTATCGAATACTAAAAATCATTTTCACCACATATACATGCCCAATTACATCTAACAATAGCTATGATAACAGTAACAGACCAAATTGCACTGTACATATAGAGGTCCCTCCGAAAGGGACAGTGTCGGCAACCATGGGTTCATTCCCAACCCATCAACATTTTCCAGACTCCTTCTTCAATCTTGTTCCTTGCAACACTCAATCCTTCACCTTCATCAAGCAAAACCTTATACACTTCCCACTCGCGGTCCCTAATCTCGTGTCTTCCAATTTCAGCCTGTTCAACATTAATCAATGTCATTCATTCTATGGAACCAATATGAACAATACAAAAAGGAGGCGCAATTTTTGAGTAAGTACCGAAAAGATGCAGATGCCCAGCTTCTTGAGAGCATGAGTAATGTCATAAAAAACAAGAGGTCTTCCTTTGCCGGACAACTCCACAGGGTTTGCCACCATCAGCTCCACATCAGGACCCCTACTTATTACTGCTACTCTGAGTGGACGAATCAGTTCCATCCTCAGGCGAGAGGATAACCACCTCTGCTTGTTAGGATCCACTATCTTTTTGCCATCTGCTTGCATTATGAACAAGTCTATGTCACATTTCCCTCTTGATTTTATTGAGAACCTCCCATAAGAAATCTGCCCCGCAATCACACCATTAGGTTTATTAATACATGCAAATGCAGAGAAGGCTAACATCATGTCTTCAGACTTGAGTTTAGTATGTTTACCTGAATGTTGTAGTCCTTGAGAGTTCTCATGATATCATAAAGAAGGCCTTTGTGATCTTGGCAAATGATTTGAACAAGCGTGTGAGAAGGGCTCAGCAGGTTGTCCATCGTGATAGAAACACTCTCGGATGTGAGAGTTGCACTTCGAACTGAATCAGACAATTCCTTGTCAAAATCATATTCTGTGATTTCAGTTGGAAGGAATGAAGATGTTTGAGAGCAAGTAGTGACTTCTGGGCCGACCAATTCAATGTCAATACTCACTACAACATCCTCCATAATAGCTTTCAACTGTTGAATTGTGTCTTCCCTCCTCGTTTTTGTATGCAAGAGCTCTCTGATATAGTAATAAGGCCACGTATACAACGTTAAAAAGCTATAGGAGATGGAGTTTTCAACCAATAAACATTTTGTACAGCAGCTAACTAGCTTCAAATTCTCCTAAATCGTATTCTATATCTTTCGAGGAAAACCATCAAATATTTAAAAGATGCCAGAAAAGTCTTAGTGCATTTCCTTGAACTGACACACAATTTTTCTACAGGCGTTAGAATGGGATCACTATGAGGACGACACAAGTCTGAAAAAAATCTGCACAAGATTGTTTCCATTTGAGTGTCTAAACTCAGCTAACACATCGGTCGTACTCAAGCTTCACTTTTTAATGCTATTTTCAAAACACTTCAATCCAGTATCAGTAAATCCACAATACAGAATCAGGCCGCCGAATCTAAACGACACTTTAATTATAATGAAGAAGCAACTGAAGGATAGCAAATGACAACATAAGGAGCTTCCAACCTGGTGTCAGTGATGTAAAACAGATCCATCACTTTTCCATCGGGTGTAGTAGATACCTTCACTTTCTTTATGGTAAGCTCTAGCTCGCATAGAACTTCTGTCACATCTGTCACAGTAATAAGGAAATTCAATCATTTGAGTGTAACAACCGTGTGACCAGACAATAATGATATGATGGAAATCGAATAATTCATCATCAACATATCTTGGACAGTTCTGCAGATTTAGGCTACACACACACACACACACATCCCTATCCCCTGAACAATACACAGTGAGGAGATAGGAAAACGTTCAGATTTGTCAAGAAGTAGGAAGAAAAGGAATGTTGTAATATCAAGACTGCTAAGAAGTAAGTCGTCTTGGACAGGTCAATAATAGTCACAATCAGCAGTATTGATAGTTAAGACTCGGATTCACAGAGAAAGTTTCTAAATTTACCATGTAAAAGCCCTTTACGATCAAAGCAGCAGAACTTTAATAGGAAGACGTCTGGAGGCTTGGGAGGTTGCAATTCAGAGCGGTAGTAAGAAATTCCAGAAGCAGAAGAACAGGATGGGCACGCAGCAATTAACCTGTTTAATAACAAATTCCACCTCGTTTCCGGCTTACCAGCCACCCAGAATACTATGTAGCACCATCTCCCATCGGTTGATACGTCTTCATTGCATCAAAATAAACAAAAGAGAATTAGTGAAGCTTCACAGAGTCAAAGCTCAAAAGAAACTGATTCTCTAATATACGTCAGTTTCATCAAGCAGGCCATAACCGTATGTCTCAAGTCTCAGATCCAGAGCAACAACCAAACAAAGAAGAAAAACTAGGGTACTTTTCAATTGTATTTTGAATGGAAGCGAAATCCATTATTTGCAGTAACTTGGTCGAGGAAAACAAAGTGTAAGGATCGATGAGAATATGAAAATTGGGTTACCTCCCCTGACAATGTTTAGTCCGAAGAAGAGTATGATGCGACACAAATCACAGCCCAAGCCAGTCTTGTCAGGACAATTCACAGTGATAACGGTCGGGTCACCTTCTTTCTCAGGTTCCGTGATAATCACTACGTCGTCATGCAATATGCCCATGGTATTGTTGGCCTGCAGCCACTTCTTCTTCTTCTTCTTCTGGGTAGGGTTGTAATGATATGGGAGGCGTATAAAATCTGGGAGGAATATCAGGTATTGGGCAAACGCGTGTTTTTTTTTTTCCTTCACTGTGTGACCACAGATAGAGGATGAGGGTAGAGACAGGGGAGAGGCAGAAGTTTATGTCTCGGTCGCTTAAGTTTGAGTGGTTGGTGACGGCGCCTTTGAATCCCCTGTCGATACTTTCGTCCTTCGCCCACTTGGATTTCCCATTTTATCAATCTCGTGTGCTTTTGACTGTTTCGGCACTTGATAGCTGCCCAGACGCGACCGCCTAATTCTGTACAATATAATATGATTTCCGCCCTTCCGAGCCGGTGCGTTTATATCATTATTTTATTGATGATGACAGTTTTTATTGTTCACAAATTATTATAATGACCATGATAATTACTTTTATACTCCTTTGTTTTGAGAAAGAAATCATTAAAACTCACAACAGTCGTTCACATGTAAGGAATGTATGTACGACCGTTGGTTGAAAGGGCGAGAAAAAGAGAATTTGCGACCCCGATTATTCAAGAGTTTTTTTTCCTTATCAGGCGATCACAGGTTTCACATAAAAGCTTGTTAATCTGATGGATTGCCACATCAGATTGGTGATTAAATAACGGGGAAATTATTAGATTTTAAGGAAGAGATTTAATAACCCAAAATTCGTTAAGAAACTGAAAATTTTGTGATGACAACATATTTAAAATGCTTATTTATTATTAAATTTTTTTAATAATTAAATCCTTCTTGTAAGACCTTATAATAATTCTCCCTTTAATAAACCAACAAAACATAGATTAGAGTGTTGATGTTGATTATGAAGAAAATGGAGAATCAGCAGAAATAATGATGGGGACGAGTAGGGTCTGGGCGGGGCATGAGTGGATGTCCCGTCGTTGTGCATCGCGTGCCTTGCTTCCTGCTAGTGCGATGACATTGACATCCCATCTCTGTTTTTTCCAATGTGAATTATTTTCCTTTTTTCCGAGAAAAAAAAGAGAAAATTATGGATAAATTCTTCGTTAAAAATTTAACTGACAAATAAGACCTAAAAATTTTATGCAACTTCACTTCTTTTGTGAGCAACTTATCTTTCCTTGTGTATAATGTATCTTCACTTATATGCAATGATCTTTCTTTATGTGATGTGCAATTTAATTTTTCTTTGTGCAAATAAAATTCTCTTATGTACAAGTCATCTTTCGTATATGCAAATTAATTTCTTATATTCAAATGATATTTTGTGTAAACTATCTTCCCTTTGTGTAACTTATCATCTTTTGTGCGTAACTAATCTTTTCTTATACAATCAATCATTATTGATTTCATTTACCAATTAAATTTTTAATAAGGGATTTATCCCTAATTTTCTCAATACAAAAAACTACTACTATTAACGATAATCAATATCAATAATGTTGTTATATTATGTCGGTGGTGCTGCCTGGAAGTTTCATTAACTCGTGTACGGATACCTAGGAACAACCCAACCAGTGTCTCGCATCTCACGTCTCCTGATAACCCGCCCGCTTCATTCAACTCGTGGCGATATATCCCAAAAACATCCCCATCTTTCGCGCTGTCGTCCACGGCATTCCTCTCCGCATCAACTTATAATGGTTCTTCCATATATGCAGAGCAAATAAACATTTTCTTTCGTGGAAGTCAATTGCTAAATGCGTTATTTCAATTATTGTAATTGAAGAATTATGGGAGTTTCCTGCTGTGGGACAAATCATATGTAGATTCGTTGTATTTTAATAGCAGAATTAATTTAGTTGTAGAAATACTACTACTCGCAATTTTATTCCCCGGAAAAAATGGATCCAATAATTATCCGTAGAGGTAGAATATGAGATTTTAGAAATTAAGTGCGGGAACAGTATCAGGATGGCGTCCTTACCAAGAGTTAGATTCTTTGGATAGTAAAAGAATCCGATGATGGTATATACCAATTCACAAATGTTAGGCCAGATGCACCGCCGAGGGCTTCCATGACGTTTTTTTTTTAAAATTAAAAAAATGATCAGGTGTTTTTAATCACAGTTCTTAAACTTACGAGTTGACTCTTCAAGTTTAATGTTTTTACGTTTTCAGCTGACAAAATCGTGTTGATTCACTCGTAACCTCGTGATAATTGTAAACTCGGTTAAACTTACGAATGTATTTACCAAGTTTATCATTTTATCTTTTTAACTTATAAAATTGTGTTAACTCATTCTTAAACTCGTGCTAAATTTTTTGATTTGATTATATTTAGTGACTTTACATATGAGTTATATAAAAATTCCTTTATTGAATATGATAAATTATGAACATTGATTAATATAATTTTAATTATTTAAATTTAAAATATATTTAAATAAAATTGTTCTCATTTTTTTATATTAATTATTTGATTATATACTTTTAATACCATTCTATTAATAAAAGTAAACTCTTACGAGTTTGTGATTCGAGTTTATATTATTATCACGAGTTTATTTAAACTCGTCAGTTTGACAACTTTATTTTTAATAATGGTTTTTTTTGTGTAAATTAAAAGTCTTTTATAAATCAATTTAGATTTAAGACTAATTTTTGTCAGATTAAAGTGTTATCAATAAATATATTTCCCAAATTTGAACTTCTAATACTAGTTTCAGTTCTCAATATAATATTTTGTTTGATTTTTATTTTAATTCTAAATATAAGATCTTAATTTATTTTGTATTTCATATTTATTTATTTATTTCATGATAATCTTTCTAATAATGATAATCTTTATCAATAGATTTAATTAGTAAAAATATTTTAAAAAGATAACTTATATTTATTATAAATAACTAATTTAATTTATTTATTTAAATTAATTAACTAATTTTTATATTTAAGATAAGAGGTAGTATCTTTCTTACGAACTGATGATGGTTTTAATTGTGCTTGGAATAATAAGTAGCTACGGACTGGAGGAACAGGGCAGGAAAGTGAGGGCGGGCGGGCGGCATTTACACGTGTGTCTCTCCCCAAAGTGGAAAACGCCAACTCCACCCCCGGGTTTCTGCCTCCTTTTCCGTCATGCTCACATCATTCAATGACGTCATATTTCCCCATCCTTTTTTTAAAAATTCTCATTCGAATTAAAATTAAAACACTCAAGATTTAACGAATCTAATACCTCTGATCCTTAATATAAGATCCCGTTTAACTTTTTATTTGGTCTTAATTATAAAATCCCAATCCATTTTGTCTCTTATATTTATGCATTTTTTTCAAGATAGTCCTTCTAATAATAATAGTTCTTGTCGATATACTTAGTTAGCAAGGATATTTTAGGAATGACAACACTTATTTATTACAGATAACTAACATAACTTACTTCTTTAATCTCTTTAAATAAGTCAACTGGGTTTTATAATTAGGATAGAAGGTAGTATTATAACTCAATCGCAACTCAAAATGACAACATCCCACATAAATATGAGCGCTACT
Organism: Neltuma alba; assembly: GCF_004799145.2. Taxonomy (NCBI): domain Eukaryota; kingdom Viridiplantae; phylum Streptophyta; class Magnoliopsida; order Fabales; family Fabaceae; genus Neltuma; species Neltuma alba. The sequence continues at coordinate 54,879 of NW_021634898.1, read as the reverse complement.
CTCAAGATTCACATCTCTGAACATATTTATTTATGGGGAAATCACAAATAAAGACCCTCGAATTAGCAAAATCACTCTATAGTCACCTGAATAGGCTAAATTACCATGAGGGATCCGGTCTCAAATTGTAATTATGAAATCATGGCCAAATTACCAAAATACCCCTCTTTAATTTTTTTTAAAAAGGAAGCCACTGCCTCACCGGAATCCGGCCACCGGCGCCGGAGCTCCGGCGGCCGGACGCCGGGGTCCGGCCACCGGCGGCCTTCCTTTGTTTTTTATTTTTTGCAACTTTTTTTTTTTCAATAGTGGGGGAAGTGAGGTTGGGGGGATTTGATCCCCCAACCTAATGCTTCCCAAAATAAGGAATGATCATTGAGCCAACAAATTTTTGTTAACATTATAATGCAAAAAAAAATATAAGTTAACTCATTTACTCTTGTTCTAGGTGATAACAACAATACATTTGGAAATAACAAGTTCTGATTGTAAAATAACACGTCTAGAATAAAAATTTAACAATATGTTTTTTTTATAACAATAAATTTTGTTGCAGGCAATAACAACAATACATTTAAATATAACAAGTTCTGATTATAAAATAACAAGTTTGGGATTAAAATTTAACAACACGTTTTTTTTTATAACAACACACTTTGTTTCAAGTGATAACAACAATACATTTAAAAATAACAAGTTCTGATTATAAGATAATAAGTCTGGGATTAAAATTTAACAACACGTTTTTTATAACAATTAATTATTTTATACTTTTAAAAAATAAATTATTTATAACTATAAAAAATATTTTTAATATATTTATTTCTCTAAAAAATACTTTTTAATCTGTATATCTATACAACTTATTATAAATCAAACTACTTCTTATAAATTATAAAGTATTTATAATAAGGCATTTTTAATCTATTAATCATAGTATAAATTTTATATTATTTCATTCTTTAAATATTAAAAATAGTTTTTATATTTAAAGAATAAAATAGTATTTTTAATTATAAATTAGAGATAAATTTCATTTATAAATTTAAGCAGTCAAAAAGTATTTTTAATCCACAATAAATTGTACTATTTATAATTTATAAGAAGTAGTTTGATTTATAATAAGTTGTATAGATATATAGATTAAAAAAAATTTAAAAAAAATTTAAAAAGTGTGTTGCCATTTTCCCTAAATTTTATTTATAAATTTGAACAATAAAAAAGTATTTTTAATCTATAAAAAATTATACTTCAAGTTCTGATTATAAATTGGAGATAAAAATTATTTTTTTAGCAAATTAAATAGATTACAAGTACTTTTTATAAGTTATAAATAATTTATTTTCCAAAAGTATAAAATAATTAATTGTTATAAAAAAAAAGGTGCTGTTGAATTTTAATTCTAGACTTGTTATTTTATAATCAGAACTTGTTATTTCCAAATGTATTGTTGTTATCACCTGAAACAAAGTGTGTTGCTATAAAAAAACGTGTTGTTAAATTTTAATCTCAGACTTATTATTTTATAATCAGAACTTGTTATTTTTAAATGTATTGTTGTTATCACTTGAAACAAAGTGTGTTGTTATAAAAAAAAAACGTGTTGTTAAATTTTAATCCCAAACTTGTTATTTTATAATCAGAACTTGTTATTTTTAAATGTATTGTTGTTATTGCCTGCAACAAAATTTATTGTTATAAAAAAAACATATCGTTAAATTTTTATTTTAGACGTGTTATTTTACAATCAGAACTTGTTATTTCCAAATGTATTGTTGTTATCACCTGGAACAAAAGTAAATGAGTTAACTTTTTTTTTTTTTTGCATTATAATGTTAACAAAAATTTGTTGGCTCAATGGTCATTCCTTATTTTGGGAAGCATTAGGTTGGGGGATCAAATCCCCCCAACCTCACTTCCCCCACTATTTAAAAAAAAAAGTTGCAAAAAAAAAAAACAAAGGAAGGCCGCCGGAAGCGGCCGCCGGTGCCGGAGTTCCGGTGGCTGGACCCCGGCGTCCGGTCGCCGACAGTGGCCTGAAGCGGCTGCCGGAGGTGGCCGGATTCCGGTGAGGCAGTGGCTTCCTTTTTTAAAAAAAATTAAAGAGGAGTATTTTGGTAATTTGGCCATGATTTCATAATTACAATTTGAGACCGGATCCCTCATGGTAATTTGACATATTCAGATGACCATAGAGTGATTTTACTAATTTGAGGGTCTTTATTTGTGATTTCCCCTTTATTTTTTTAATTATTTATTGATTAGCCTGACATTTTCCATAACCCAGAGCACTGCTTTTTGAAAAAGCAGGATATATCCTTTTCACGTTTCATCTCCTGGGATGCTTTATTGTGCTATGGAGCTTCCACATTTTACACGTGCAGCGTGCACAGGATGTGAGTTGACAAAAATGAAGATTCTGACGGACGTGTCCTTTTTCACCCAGGATTACATGCTTCCTAATAATAACCCCCACAATTAAAAAAGTTTATTCTTTCTTTGAAATTTTGAAAATTGGTCACCGGCTGAAAGAAAGTTGTCACTATAGTTACAACACCATAATTCATATCAATTTCGCAACTTTTTTTATATATAGTTGTTGTTGAATTTAAAATAATTATAAATTGCTTGCCTTGTTGTGGTTGATTTTGGATCCACAGATGTGATGGATTTATGGTTGAATGGAGTAATAAAAAAGAAAGGCACACTGCTATAGCGGAGGATGGCAAACAAAACTGGGAGAAAAAAGCCACTGACTTTTCTGTTCAATTTCCATGTTCCTGAGTGTGATTGCTTCGTGTCTATCCATTAAAATAGTTGACATCCAACACTCTTTTTCATCTGCCAATCCGAGCAACGATCTGATCCTATGTGGCCTCTCAATTTAAAATCAAGTGGACACGATAAATTAATACTTTAGATTGAACACACACACACATGCGTACACAAAAGCATATATATATAATGTGTGTGTATATAGACACGCATTTCATATACATTTCCATAGTGCTAAATCTGGGAAGTGGGTGGCCCTACACGGCTCCATCTCACTTTCCACAGGGACGCAAAATCCTGTGAAAAATCATACAGGGATAACAGTTTAGTTCTTCTTTCTTTCTTTTTTTCCCGACCTTTAAATATCAAATCCATGTTTCGCACGTGTCAGATAATTTTCATGCGACTGGTCTTATTCCCTGGGGTTAGTGGTGCCTAAGCGCCATTTTCCTTTTCCCACCTGAGCCTTCTTCTTACAAGTGAAGTCACTGCTAATTTTAGTCAAGGCCGGGTTTGATTGGCCTTCACTCTTACAGTCTCACGGACCAAGACATATAAATATGACCATTCTTTCTAGGATTATTCAATTTTTTTAATCCTCTCAAGTATTGTCAAATTTAAATATATGTTTAAGTTCCTTTCGCTTGTCTCAACTAATTAACGATAACTCTGAACATGAATTTTTCGTATTATTCTATTGTTGCTACTCACTTCTACGTACAAGTCACCTGCTGGCTGCCGCGACATGGGAACATGGGGATGAAATATCAGCGGGGTTTTGAGAAACATGTCTGAAACGTGTCAACTACATATTGGGCAGTAATAGGTATATGATATATGTAACGCTAAGTCAATACGTGCAAATCGAATGGGTCATAATTATGTCATAAAATCACTTGCAGGCCAAGTATAGTAGTATTAAATTTAGAGAGAGACGCATGAAATTACATCAAAATACTCCTGATATAGTATGATGAGTTGGGTGCCTGCATTCCTACATCCTAATTGGACCCCAAAACAACCGTCTCGTCAGCTCTTCCTTGTGAGTAGGTCCCAATATACCAAAAATAAATGCTAAAATGGGAAGAGGATGACGAGACGTGAAGAAGAATCACAAGTAAAGCAGAATAGGGCCCCAAGGGATCGGGACCATGGATTCGTCGGTTCTCTGAAAGGGAACCAAATGGCTTTGTTTACTCTGTAAAGTTGAAAACAACTCCACCATATGGGAGACTCCGCCGCCTGCAAGTCCACGTCCCCCATCCCCACTTATAATCGTACTTCTGCTTTATTCTATTTCTTTTTTCTTTTTTTTTATGACCCAATAATTAATTCCATACCATCCGTCCGTTAACTTTTCGTCCACCCCCATCTAATCTTGTATGGCGGCGTACCAAACACCAGCTGTTCATAGCAGCCGTGTTTTGTCTCTGTTTTGTTCTCTTTTTGGGTTGAAAGTAGGAAGGCCCAAGCCTCAACAGTATCATGTGACTTTTTAAGGCAAAAGAAATTACGCAAACGACTTCATCTCTTACAAATGCCATTATCGCTTGCGTGATCGTTGAATTGTTTTCTTTTCTTTTTTTTCTTTTGGGTGAACTGATTGTTGAATTGTTTTGACAAATGAAGTGAACAACATTAGTTGGAGCAAGCAGAGAAATACTATTTTCGCGCACGCACGGAAGCTATTAACGCTTATATTAACCTCCGTGCCGTTGCTCCACAGTCAACATACGGTTTTTATCCACAATTTTCTGAACTTTAACCTTCCTTACCCGATATCTCATTTAATCTTGCAAGAAAACAACCTCTCCGCTTTTCTTATGCTCTTCTTCCTTATCTTCACTGTTAGCTTAACTTCAAAAATAACACACTATAAAAAATTTAAATTATTAAAATTGAACGTAACGATGAGGACAAAGAAGTGGAGGAAGTGCGAAAAAAGAAGTACAAAGGCTCTTTTCCTCAGCCTTACACGTTTGATTCTCTTCTCTCCCCAACGAACGAAGCAACAAAATAAACGAATAATATTCGATCACTTAAATATCGAGCTGAAGAATTATAACTAACCGGTCTGAAAAGATGGGAACAATCTTTACACACTCACCATTATACCAAGTTATATCATTAACGACCTTAGCTCCCATCTAAATTCATTTGTCTTTTTTTTCCCCCCCAATAACATAAGAGCTACGAACACAGTCCCAAACCATGTAAATGGGGTCATAACTGTTTACGTCCGATCAACCTGGCGGCCGAGAAACTACCCCGGTTTAATCCTGCTTCTTATCTATTCGTCCGGGTTCAACAGGCTCTACCGGAGCCGGTCCAGCATCAGCATCAACCTGCAAAAGCAATGAAGGTGTAATTTAGTTTACGAGCAAGGTAGCCGTGAAATCAAACATATCCTCTTTCCTCACAAGCGGTCTTTAAAATATTCTGAATCTACATAGTTTAAACTCAGAGATGTATGCCATAAGCATGGCAAACATCCAAAACAGAATCCATTATGAAGTTCAGGCGACGGTCCCATAATATACATGACTTTCGTAAATAAAAGGCAACAAAGAAAAAAAATATTACCGTAAGCCAAATATCTACACAGATCAAGAGATATAAAAAGCTGAATAGTACATTTTCTTTCTCTCTAGGGAGAAGATTTGCATGAGCTCCAGTAAAACATGGCGCAGAAGGGGTAAAACCAATTTCCAGCTATCCCTTCGTAACACACTTTCCTCTTAAAATTGTGAGCTGGGATCAAAGACAAGGACACAAACCGGACAACAAATGGAAATGCAACTTGCAGCACAAAATTCATTATCAACAAAGTCAAATGAAGGTACATAAAGGGCAAACACTCATGGTCAGAAAATTTCAAATTATTTTTTATACATTAAACCCAAAGTCCTAATTTAGATAACCACAAACCCATAAACTCAATCCTTGTCCTTAACGAAAAAAGCTCAAGCAAAAATATCTGAAGTTCCTAAACACACAGGCTTGGCTACAAAATCTCTGCCTAACAATGTAGGGATGTTCACATCAATATACTACCTCCGGTCCTTAATAAGAGCTACATAACTAATTTAAGGATATTAAAAAAATTAGTTAAGTTGGTTATTTGTCAAAAATGTATGTTGATCCCTCTAAACTATCCTCTTTAATCATGTACATTAGAATACCTTTGATAGGAATCTCATACAATCAATAGGAATATTTTGAGAAAAATGAGAGACAGAACAGACTGAAGTCTTATATTTAGGACCAAATCCAATCTTCCAACTAGCTCTTACATTAAAAACCGGAGGTAATGTTACTTATGAGGTTTCTCACTTCCCCTAAGAACCTTGATCTGCATTGCGAGGCCTCAAATTAGTAGCTCATTCGCAATCCAATAGCAGCCCCAAATCATTCATATCTTGGTCACCACTAGTCATGTAAAAGAGATAAAGGAGATTCAGTGCCTCTACTGCTATATACGAGTGTTTGGCCATCTAAACTTGTTTGCATTACACCTTCATCTTCATTTGTCAGGAAGAGGTGATTGAGAAAGGAAATTCATGTGTCCATTTTATACATGCAAGTTCTATAGATCAGCTGAGCAATTGAGAACCCAGCTTCAAGTTTTATTCGATGGTCACAGAGTATGTGCCAGTTAAACAAAAAAAAAAAATTGCGAGACAACTCTTCACACATATTTCCCTTGTGCGGTGCAAAATCAATTTTCCATAGCTAATCCAAGTGTGTAATGCATATATAGGACACCAAAGCTGTGAGTCAACTGTGATGATGGTTGGTTTTAAAAATTGGATGATTGTTCTGCTTGTGGCATAAGATAACATCTCTTTAAATATATCAGGATACGCAGGTATATGTTTACGTATGTTTCAAACCCGTTATGCTCCCAATGATCCATAACTATGACACAATTACAACCTATCTTGATCTACGCATGAAATACTTACTTTCACGGTCAGGGATAATATCATTGGCCACTTCCGATTACCAGAAAACAACAAAAATTTCGCTCCAAACCACAAAATGACCAATCCGGTCTTCTTTTTTAATAGAATGGCTTCTTAAATTTAATAGGAAAGGCGATGCTCTTGGTTGGTTTATTAATACAGAAACTACCAATCAGAGATGGATGCAGATTCAGTTTAATAATAACCCATTGTATCACCTAAACAAAATAAGGTATTCACTCACTTGGCTATCCCCTTTCGCTGCAGGCTTGTACGGGCATGCTGGAGGAGCCCTCTCCGGTTTCCTGTACTCCCACCCGAAAAGAGCATAGATTTTTCCCTAAAATTTACGAACAAACCAAAAGGGAAAAAAAAGGATTGTAAGTCAAAGATGTATGCATATCAAGAACCAATAATTTGACGAAGAAACAAAGAATGCAGAATGACAAAATTTCCTGCTGCTGTTTTCAGTTTTAGCCCTTAAAGAATTTATCATACACAACTGTAACTGCTAATACTCCAGAGTACTAAAAACACAAACGGGCCCTAAGGTGTTGGCTACGTGAATGAGATCATGGACGCAGTGAATAGATCGGAAATGGGAGAACCCAAGCGCAAGATAGGATGACGACTGCCGAATGCAAAAATACCATGATGTAATCGAAGAGGACGGGCAGGATGTTGACAATTGGAACGAGAAACAGGGGCAACAAACATGCCAGGCAAACCTAGAGCAAATCCAAATTCACGGTGTCAGGTAATTAAACTACGAACTGGAAATCGGAAAAAGTGAGAAGCCAAATTGCATGAACGGGAAGAAGAGAATAACAATTACCATTTTCCAATATGTGTTGTTGGAGACGATCTTCCGATTTGTTGTTAGGGGTGATTTTTCCTTCGAGGTATCGATATAGGGACCAAGGGTCGGGGTCAAAATGAAGAGGGTATAAAATAACAAAACATATCAGACTTGGCCCATACAGGTCTCGAACCTATGACCTTCGCGTTATTAGCACGACGTTCTAACCAACTGAGCTAATAGGCCAGTTGCTCCTAGGCTGTCAAATTTATATTTTGTAATATCCATTCGGATGCCACTATTACCATAACCGGCTCCCCTCACCTCCTTTGAGGCCAATGGTGTAATTAACCAAACTATCTTGTTCCATGCTGTGACGCAATTTCAACCCTTTTCAAAGAGCTGATATATTTTAACTGCACTTCTCTTAACTCTCCGCTTCATATATTTTATTGATTGTGCATTTGTGTTGGAACCAGAGGGACGGTTAAAGTTAATGAAATCTTACAATTAAACTAATATGTTTCTTCTATTTGTCTTCGCAGGATTTGATGATGTGAAATTCTAGAAACGAAGTTGGCAGGTTCCTAGCATTGTCATGGAGCTCTTGGATGTTTTGGAAGGTTGTGTATGAATAAGTTGGGACAGTAAATGTAGAGAAGTTAATGTCGACAGTGTCTCTTTGAAGGCTTTTTTTTTAAAAAATAAAATAAAATAAAACAAGGGCATCCCCAAATTACATTAGACTTGAGACTAATTTTTTTCGGGCCTAAAACAATTAAGAAATAATTCTCCCAACAAGTACACTTTTCGAGATTCAAATTTGTATTCTCCTTTTTACGGAGTAAGATTACTACCACCTCAACCAATAGCTTATTGATTTTTTTAAGACTTTTAATTCGATTCAAGATGACTCCTCCACTAACCACCCCATTTGACTACTTGTAAAGTTTACCAAGAATATAATTTCTTTTATTAAATTAATTAATCTTTTATCTTTTTGTGAAACCACGGGATGTCTTAAATTATTAAATGCATCCACACATCATTCACCCCAGCGCAGCCATTGTTTACCAGGTAGATTGCCCTGCATCTCATTTTCCCTCACTTCCTCAGCAGAGTAATCATGTTGGCAGTTGTTTTCGATTTTTTTTTTTAGGCTAACAATAATTTCTTTGAAAAAGAGTAATGCTATTTTAGTCATAAATCGTGTGGCCCACAGGCAAACTATTTTTCATATTGATCTTAATACTCGATGTCGATGGACGCGTACATAATCATAGCACGCTTTAAAACGATTCCATTGGCAGTAACTATTTCGACGTATTGAAAAGAAGAAGAAGGAGGATATAACAACTAATATTAATATCATATTAACACGGGAACAAATAAAAATATTTTTCGTTATTAAGCATCTAATGAAGACTGAAGTAAACTGTAAATTATTTTTACCAAATTTAATTAAAAACATGTTTATATTCTTTTGTTGCATAACAAATTTTCCAGTATCATTTGATATTTCTGGGACTCTTTGCTCGCCACGGGATCAACAAGACTGGCTTTTAACCTGGAATTTAACTCAGAGCATTGGATGCTGTACAATGGTTTTGTGTTGAATGAAGGTTTCAGTTTCAAATTGTTAAAAAAAAGGAGTATTGAATGTTCTTATTTTTCGCCAACGTTTTGAACGTCGGATGCATTTCAATCAATGTAATACGTTTATTTATTCAATACCTTTCTCATCCTTTTTGTTTGGCTACGGTGAAGTGTAGTACCTGTTTTAATCAGTTTATTTATTATTATTCAAATAATTAATATAAGATCTTAAGAAAAAATGTAATTATTAAAAAATCTTTAAAACAGTTAAGCATTTATTATTTCTCATATTGAAACTTGGTTTTCCTAATTACATTTTTAACTTGCAACTTCACGACAGTTTCTTTTCTTTTTCTTTTTTTAAATGAATCATACCAATTCTGAGAAAATAGTTCCAAAAAATAATACTAACTCATGTCTTATTTATAAAACCTCATTTGTAAATTATAAACACAGTCCTATAAATATGGCAGGAAGTAGCAGTATGATACTTTTAAATTTTTTTTTGGCAAAATATCAGTTAGTATTACCTCCGATCCTAAATATAAGATCTAGTTGACTAATTTGAGTAGATTCAGAAAACAAATTAAGTTAGTATTTGTAATAAATAAGTGTTTTTTTTCCTGAAATATCCATACTAATTAAATTTATTAATTAGAACTATCATTATTAAAATGACTATCTCAGGAAAAAAATGAATAAATGTGAGAGATAAAATGGATTGAGATTTTATATTTAAAACTAAAATAAAAGTTAATCGATGTTTTACATTAAGGGTCGGATGTAGTATTTTTTAAAAGGTTAAGGTGCATCTAGCATCCTAAAATATTTTCTTGGATGTATCAATACCTTAAGTATTTTGTAATGCATTTAACATTTTAAAGTATTTTTTTAGATGCATCCAATATAGTAAAATATTTTTTTGATACATCTAACATCTTAAAATATTTATTTAGATATGTCTAGTGCTGTAGAATATTTTTTAGTATATCCAGCACCAAGATAAAAAAATATTTTAAAATATTAAACGTATCTTAAAATATTTTGAGAGAGAAAATAGGCCACGATGCTATGCATCTTAGCCTTTTTTAAAATTTTACGCGCACTCATTTCTTGACTTGAAAAGGCATTCCCGCCGGTTAGGGTAACTGAGTCTGAGTCTTCACTGTGTACCCCTGTCATGCCGGATCCTTACGACTTCTCCCTGTACGACGACGCCGAGGTTGTAGCGGCACAAATATCAGAAGGCGAAGAGGATTCTGCAGCCAGCGAAGAAGAAGACGAGGATGATGAGGAGTACGAGGACGAGGCCGAAGAGTACATTCCGCTCGTACAGTCTCGTAGGGCGTTACAGGGCGTTCCTTCTACGTCCGATCAACATGATACCATAATTCAGGAGGTTCCGGATGATCTTGTTGAAGAAGAAGGAAACAAACGGCGGAGGACTGAGGGAGGAGAAACGTGTTTGTCTCTGGGAATTGTGAACGCCGAAAGTAGTCAAGGGAATGAATGGAATTATGCTGACACCGATGGCTTGTATTGCCCCATTTGCCTGGATGCTTGGACCAATGACGGTGAACACCATATCTGGTGCCAAGCCCTTACCGCCTCTTTATAATTGATTTTTATTCAAAATTATTCTATTCTTTTTTCTGATATGTCACGCTAAAGCACATTTACATCTAAGTTTATTCCTGTGCGACGATGATCAGCATATCTTGGCTGCTTTTTATTTAGTACTTTTTAACTGTCGTGTGAATTCAGCTCTCTTCCGTGCGGGCACATATATGGTATGTCTTGCATCAAAAGGTGGCTTCAACAGAGAAAAAATTCCGGGAAGGTAATTGTCTGCTGTGGCTGGTAAACATTTTTTAAAAGCAGCATTTAAAAGCCATAACATTGTTTTGTTTGCACTGTTCCTTTAGTGTCCTCAATGCAACAGGAAATGTGCGTTAAGGGATGTAAGGAAACTCTATGCTTCACGTGTACTTGCTGCTGATGAAGCGTTACAGAAGGTTGTTTTAATTTTATGTGTGTATAACATTTCAAAGGAAACTTTGGAGAGTTTAATTTGTTTGATGAGTCTTCTTTTTCTGCAGAAAATTCGGTCGCTTGAGGCCAGATGTGCTATTCTCGAATGCAAGGTATGGAGCCAAAGAAAGTTTTGAATTTGATTGCTTAGAATATTTTCCTTTATTTACAAATTAAGGGATGTTTTTCTGGGTGGCTTATCAGTTCTTGAGGATCTCCTCAATATATACTAAAACCTCTTCCTCTCTTCCTCCTTCCCACCCCCCACCATGATGTTTTTTCTTTTAAAAAACCATTATGCTCTGTCATTGTTCCCCGGCATTAGGGGGCGTGGATTTTACTAGAATATGCTGCTATATTTCTTTTACTGTTGATCATCTTAGTGGATTGAATTGTGAGAATTATGTCCTTAGGGCTCTGACTGGTGCAAGAAAGAAGCATCATGGCAGAAAAAAGAAGCTCAATTGCATCTTGAAGTTGAGAAACTTACGGAGGTATCTTTTAATCATATATTCTATGCCAACCTTTTGACTACAGTCCATTCGTCATTTTCTGTTGTCTAGATACATGCCACTCCTGATATTTTATATCAGTTTTTTCACTGTCGTTTTTTTTCGGTCAAATTTTTTTCACTGTCGTTTGCTACACCTGGAAACAGTAATTTTGCATTCTTCAGTTCTTGTGCACTTTTTTATTCGTGTTGCTCTGACAACTCTTCTCATGGGGCCTAAGCCTTTGGCAATTGGATATGAATCCATGAACATATAAAGGATTGGTGCAGTTGATGTTGGTTTTTCTGTTGAGATCCTTCTGGATGTTTGTATTTAAATTTTTGTATTGATTAAACTCTGATCCTCCAGAGAAATACATATTTGGAGCAGCTAATACAAGACATGGAAAGGAGGCAAACTGGTGGTACCATGGGGGCAATTGGGAATTGTCGATGGAGATCTGAATCAAGTAATCATTCCTTCATATAAAGGATCTTCTCTGGGAGATCCTCAAGTCTTATTTTACTATCTCTCTCTCCCCCCCCCCCTCCTTTTTTTCTTTTTACCAAAAAACTCCAGAATAATAATTTCTTTTAGATTGACAAATCGGCAGCATTTGTCAAATTATTTGCCCAACATAAAGATCCCTTTAATTAATGCTATAGCTTGTGCAAAGTCTATTTTTGTTTCCAATTGATCTGGGGTTCTGAACTTATTGGCTCTTGCTCAAAAATTATTTTGTAGAATATGGCTTTGGGGCAAAGATGTATGGGAAAGGACGTTGTTGCAGTTTTGAATTGCAGGTAAGGCTGTCAGCCTTTACTCTCCTGGAGTCAGATGCACCCCGCCCCAACAAAGGACCTATATGTGTTTTAACACGCCTTGACATATAAGAAGTGTCTTCATAGATTGTTGTGCTATACTATAGTTGTTGCTTGTCAGCAAATGTATGTTTGCTTTCTTGCATGAGTATGAGTTTACTCCATCTAGTCCATATTTTGGCAATTTGGAATTCATTGGCCTGGTTTTTTTCAACCTTTTCAGAAGGAGTTTCAGCTGGGCAGCGCTCTTGTGTTTGACATAAATGCTTCTAATCAAATATTATTAATAGCACAAAGGCCAAAAGGGATAGGTGGGCCTTACTTGCTAACTAAAGTAAGGTCTTTCAACTTTAAAACTTTGTCATGTGTTTTTTATATAGCTTTTGTAGCTCCTCATTGAATGGAATATCTCCTTTAAATTTCTGGAAACCTGGTTCTGCAGATGAGTTTGATACCTCCATATGAGATGGAAGATATCTTCCTGCCTCCTGCTTCGTGTGCGATTAAGGATCTCCATATTTCCCCTTTGAATAGTGACCTGGCCCTTTATGCTTCTTTGGGAAGGAAATTATCAGTACTCAGGTAGGATCACTTGAGTTGTTATTAATACATTATTTTTTTCTTACATGTGAAGAAAAGAAAATTCAATCATTGTTGTAATTCTTTTTGTTAAAGCATGCAGAGCAACAATGTGGCTGTCAATTATGATCTACAGGTAGAAGTTTAACCCTCTTATTTCTACCTAGTGCTCACGAAAGATGTTGTTACTAGTTTAGCATTCCTCAGGCTTTGTGGTTGTTTAACATTTCTGTGCATGTATTGTGTTCATCTTTCTGTTATTCTGTTTTTAGGTTCCTGCTTGGTCATGTTCATGGGATCTCAGCAGTTCCCATTATGCATACGCTGGACTACAGGTCAGCACCTTGGTGCTGTATTTATTGGGAATAAGAATTTCACATACTGATTTCTTTCTTTCATTTTGCAGAATGGTTCTGTCTTGGTATTTGATTTGCGCCAAACTTCTGGGCCCTTAAAATCCCTAAATGGGTTAACTAGCAATCCCGTTCATACTGTACAGTCTCTTGTACAAGATCCCAGTCTTTCTTCCGGTTTTGGAGCAATTCTATCTGCTTCTGCCATTGGGCTGTGTCAGTGGAACATAGGTGCTGAAGAGGGGTAGGCTATTAACATGTTATGTATATTAGCTTGATGTCGATTGTTTTATTACCAATGCCTTATAAATATTCTGCTCAACTTCCCTCCTGCAGATTCTATTCAGCAATTTTTTTTTTTTTTGTTTAACTTTGATGGGGACAAAATCTGTTTTTTATGAAGGTTTTTTTAGCGGCTTTAGGGAATTGGCAGTTTTTGTTTTGGTCCATCTTCACATATTCCCTTTCTTTTTGTTACCCTGTTTGGTTTTGACCGTGTTAAAGCGAAGAGATTCCTTTTACGTTTCGTTTTCATTTTGTTTTTGGAAAAAGTTATTGCTGCTCTATTTGCATTTTGGAAACACGCATTAGGTTCATTATTAATCAGAGTAGTGCGGAACCTCGCTGAACTTTTCAAATTTTACCATGCATGAGTTTATTTTTGGTTCCTTGTGGCCAGTGACGATTTTGACAGTGCTAATGTGGAATCTTCGTCATGTTCTCTTTCGTTATTACAGTCATTAGCTCTACTGATGGATTCATTTATTTTGTGAAGGCCATCTATGATTCCTGAAACTGGTAATCAAGGGGTTTGTATATCTCTTGCCTATTGCCCAAGCAGTGATGATATTGTCATATCATACCGTCCCAAATTTGACATGTCCATTGATGGGTCTCTCTCCCAGCCATCTCTCACTCCTTCCCAAGTTATAGGACAAGGAGTCCAGGGTTCTCATGTTTTGTTGAAGAGGCTTGACGGAAGCCATTTGCAACAGCTGGGTTCCTCATGTGCCAATGTAAGTAACATTCGACTTCCAAAATGTGTAATAATGGACGTAGAGAGTGAGAGCCGATTGTTAGCATCTGAAGATGAAGTTGCATGTGAATTGGTCTTGCAAGAGTTGCCATCTTTTGGGTTTGTTCAGCGATTGAAATTACCAGAGCATGCGCGGGATCTGAAGTATTCACCTACTCTGAATCATGGATTACTGGGTTGTTTAACTGGAAAGTCGTTGCAACTTTTCTGTACAAAACTCTCGTGAGAAAGGTAATTCTATATTGTGATGCTTGTCCCCTTTTCATTATTTTGGGCCTAGGCAGCTGCTTTGTGCTTGTGTCAGTATGCCTGCGATACATAGTGAGGGAAGGAGTTTTTTTCCTTCCTTTTTTTGGGGGGGGGGGGGTGTGGGGTTTTGCCACTCGTGTTCAGCTACTTTTGGCTTGGGAATTTCAGCTATTACCACTAACTTAAACCTTAACTATGATAGCATGGGATCGCAAGTTTGGGGAAAGGTGTACTGTACAAATGGTCATGATCTAGATTTAATTGCCACAATTTAATGCTCAAACGTCATTGCTTCAGTTTTTTTAGTGATTTGATGTGGTTGTCAGTTGTGATAGTGCATAAACAGCTTCTTATTTAACCCTTTTCCGTGTGGCAGGTTCCTTGTCATCAAAGAAACGAAAGAAACGCTTCGAAATTTAATTCTTGCTACATATTTCCGCCGATTCTTGGTTCGTCAAGCCATATTTATCCACTTTGCCGGCATTCCTCTTCCCCATCACGTGTAATAGCTTGTTCATTCCTTTCGATCTTGTGACACCCCCACCGGGGCTAAAAAAAAACAAAACCCAAAAAATGTCCCATAGTAGGTCTTGGTGAGCCTGAGGATGAAATGTAATTAAGTCGCCAGGTTGTGTATATACATCTCTATAAATGGTTCACCGACTTTATTCTTTTGTAATAAAAATTTCACCACTTTCCTAATCCTAGCTGTTTTGAACGGCTTAGAACAAAACTATGAAACAGAAGGTCGTAAGGCCTGGAGAATGGGTTTAACATGTCCTCACCCTGTTGAAGCTTCATCTAGTATCTGGGTTGTGTGCGTTACAGAATGGATAGCCTTGTATAACTCATGTTTATGCACATGTATCAGCCACCTACATTTTGTTGAGTACGAGCTCAGAGGAATTTGAACGTCGCCTGTTGGCCGTAAAATAAAATGGTTTGCTAACAAATGACGTTTTTGATCTGCGTTTTGTTTGAAGAGAATAATCTTTTAGTAAATTGGCTATGGAGAAGACAGTCCCGATGTGCTCGCCGCATTTAAAGCTGCGGTTAGATCTCATCTATGAGATTTTTAAGAATGGGTGGGAAAAAGATTGATTCCGACCTGCCGGATTCGAACCAGCGACCTAAGGATTATCTGTTGAAACAACTACAGTCCTCCGCTCTACCAACTGAGCTAAGGTCGGTTGTTGGTCCTGTCTAACGCTAATAAATATCAAAATCGTAATTACTTACATATCGTTGTCTAGCAAAGAAACAGCAGGTGTCTTTTCCTACAAACGAAAAACCTTTTGACATCCATTTAATAAAAATTTGATTCTAATGTGCTTAATTTGTAAAGATGTTTAATTTCCTTAATTTGTTAATAATTTTGTAAAAATATTAAATTCCTTCTTCTTTTTTTTCTCTGAAGGGATGAAAATACTATTTGAAAAGAAAAGTATAACCGGAAAGCATGGATTTTTTTTTATTTTTTATTCTTATAACACGGATGGCATAATTTCCGATGGTTGCCAGTTAAACACAACTCCTGAACCCACTGTTGCATTGCATTCGCGATGAACAACTTTTTTTTTTTGGCCATGTACGAAACGCGGCATTATGGTGGGTTGAGACTTTAAGAGGATAAGCCACGTGGCTTGTTGATGCCTCTCTGATTACTAGGTCGACTATTTTTCCTTTTTTCCTTTTGTTTTGCTTGCAATCCAGTGCACTCTTTTTGCACCCTTTCTTCTCGCTAAATCGCCAAATGACTAGTGGCAGAACACAAGCGAACACAAACAATTTTTCGAGAAACGATCAATCTGGTTCCACCTTATTAAGGTGGAACCAGATTTATCGCCTCTGGCAAAATTAGAGAGAGTATTTTCTTTCGATAAGATTCTTCATAACAACGCCATTTGGTCCTTTAAAGAATGCCACTCTACAGTGGCCGAGGACAGGACCAAGGAAGGCCCAACGCATTGGATTTTTCTACCACTACGGATTCTGTGTAGTTGATTTGCTCCTCTAAAATTACAAGATAGTGTGGGATGGTGAGATACAGATCAAAACGAACCGTGGAGATGTTTCTGAATTTTAATCCATTTTCCGTTGCTCAGCCATTTCTCTGTCCCTACCTAAAGCTTTTGGGAGGAAGGAATCTTTTTGGGAAATGTTTGAATTTTATTTGGAGAGAGACCAATGTTTTGTTTTGGGGCCATGGGCCCACATCATTATTGTGATTAATCAAACAAAATAGTGTCATCATCAAAACTGCTAAAAGAATGTCAAATGCAAGGAAGGCTCAATTATATGATGATGTGTGTGTGTGGAGTTTGGACAAACATTCCATCTTTTTAACTCCAATAATATTAACAGCTCCCCACCAACATCCCCGTTTTGTTTGGTTTGGCCATCATCATCATCGGCCCCATTCCCAAAAGCATCTTCAACCAGCAATCATACTCATTTAATTATAGAAAGAATGACGTTTCCCTAATCCAGTTCATACATTTATGCCTTCTCCTGCTTGTCCTGTCACATTCTTCATATTCATATTAGTTTGCATACGTATCCTTAACACTGTCGTTGCTCAAAAATTAAAGGTTCATATTTTATCTTTAAAATTGGCTGTCCAAGTTCTCGAGAGAGAACCATACTTCAAAAGTTAGCTGTTGGGGTTAAAAAACCCAACGTCTTATAAAATTCCCCTTTTAAAATAATCTTTTTCAACGTGAGGCTTATGATAGTATGAAATTTTGTTATTCTCATATGTATTTGGGAATTTCATTGTCGATTTCTTCTCTTATCTGCTGAATTTTGTATGCATAACTCTGATGCAGTTGAGTTAAAATTCATGCTACTGCTGTAGTGTTTTTTTTTTTTTTTGGCCTTTAATTGACTCCTCCTATACTTTCTGGTTTAAGGTGAATGCAAGAATCAGTTACACAACAGGGCGTTTGCTTCAGCAGGTTCTATTAACCTTTATTATCGCAGGGTTTTTTTTTTTTTGGCAATATAAAACCCTTGGGAGCATTACCGTTTGTTTCTTTTTGATCAAGAGAAACAAAAGTTTAGGTGAAACATCAAAAGAATAACAATACTAGGGTGTTGAAAAGGGTAGTTCCACATGCATAGGACAATGAAAAATGAGACTCATTTTAATGACTGAAGATTCACTGCATGAGTCTTGGATTGGAGCAGAACGTTGTCCAACACAAAAATCTCGTATTCAACATTTAAATAACAGTAACATCATAGAATGAAGAGCGTGCATATAATATTTCACACACTCACCAATGCCACGATCCACCCAATACCATAAGGCTTCCTTGCTTGTTATTACTTGACATTGATCTTATTCGTCTCTCCCATTTTCTTTTTCTCCAGCATCAACAAATGTTAAACAAAAACGAAACAGTGACAATCTTCCAAATTTGGTCTTCTCAGCAACTTTCGAATGCTCCACTCCAGATACTTGCGTCAATGTCGTCGTCAAGAAGGGGCCCAATATAAGACACCACACAAGAAAGAAAAAGAGGAACTTTGTGAAAGATAAAAATAGAAGAACTGACAGTCTCACGGATGAACAACGTTTGGGGATAACATTAATAAAACATTTCGATTTCAGTGGGAACGCCCGCATTCTGGGGTTAGTCTGTGGTCTCTTTTGGGATCCTTGCAATAATTGTAAACCATGTGGTATCTCTGTACCCATCTCATGGCCTTATATTGCTGTCTTGTAAGGCCACCGGAGCGATACGGCGAGGCGGAGGCAGGGTGGCACCTGGCTGGGGCATGGGCTGAGCAACCACTGGCCTTCAAGTTGGTGTACCTTGCAACAAAAGGCTGATATCTGTAATCAGCTTTGTACTTGCCATCTTCTGTCGCCCATGATGAAGCGTCCCATATTGAACCATAAAGCCACATTGGCCTCACTGGAAAAGTTGCTGCACTCTTCCTCGGGTACCTCCTTATGGGTACGTCATCTACAAAGAATCTGAGTGGGAAAATAAAAAATAAAAAATAAAATTTTTTGTTCCCGGGGGTTGGGGGGAGGGGTTCTGTAATTGCCTGCACATTTTATGTAATAATTAATGCCCTGAGTGGCCAACAAAGAGCACATCATATCATTAAATTACTGTTACTTTTGACTTTTCACTGGGTTAAAAGTGTTGTAAGATTTTGTTTGCCCCACAGTCACACTTCTTTGTTTATGCCATCCTTGTGATCTTGGTCATTTCTGTTTAAGACCTTTCAGATCCCTTTCGCTTTCTTTCTTCCTTAATTTCAGAGAAAATGAAAACCTTTCCTTTTCATTCAAAGTATCAGTTATTGGTGCCTAGACTGTGATACCAATTCCTAAGCACCACTAAAATTCGGGCGACATACACGAAGTCCAAACTTACACTGTTGATTCTGCTTATTTTAATCCTATCTCTTCATAAGATCATGAATGCTCCGTGCCCCCCCACCCCCACCCAAAGACAGGGAATTTATGCATTTGATAATCAGACATACGCAAATTAAGCTTTGCACAGATACAGTGAAGTTGTACAGTGACTTACATTATTTCCTTAGGACTCCACAGTATAGCAAAGTGATGAAAATCTTCGGTCGGATCAAACCAGAGATGGAATTTCATCTCTCTGCCTATAATGTTACGATCCCCACTTCCTCTTATATAAACATTGGTCTGCAAAGTGTAAGGCTTCCCGAATGTTGTCCCCAGAAACTCAATGTCCACCTCGTCATGGAAGCCTGGATGTGCTTGATTGTTTGAAAGCTGCCATTGGTCAAGACGCAAGTGATTGGTTAAGCTCCCAACTTATGAATATGCTATTCTTGTGTTAAGTATTTTGATCATATCTTACATAGAGGGATGTTATAACGCCTGCAGTATAGCCAGGTTGCAGCTTCATGGAAGCACCAAAGTAACCAGAGCGGAATGGACGAACAGACTTGAAGCCACTCCCTGTTTGCAGGGAAAAGATGTAAAAGAAGTGGATTCCATTTTCAAATAAAAGATGAAGATTCAAATATAAAATGATAAGAAACTAATCAAACCTGAGGTTTTATCAAGCCATATTGTTAATTCATTTTTGTGTAGTCTTTGGTGCTGAGGACCCCAGAGGTTTCTAAAGCCTTTGTGAAAGCTCATAGACCTGAATTTGGAGCTTGGCCAGTAGCCAGGTGAAGGTGGCCCGTAGGCATTGCTTGAAGGTATCATAAAGATTACAATAATGAAGAGAAGGAGAGCCATAAAGATAGAAGAAAGGGTGAATAACCTGCAGTGTAAACGGAAAGCAGACTGAATCTTCTGTGCATAAATGTAGGGTGTGATGGTAAAAAGGGCAGAGGCTGCTCAGGCCTGGTGTCTAAGGAAGAAGAGTGTGGCAGTACGGTTTGATATAAATAAGGAAATTTGTGGGTCCCTCCAAGAGGATTAATGGTGAAATTTAGGATGGCTTAAAGAATTAAACAAACAAGGGGAAGCTAATAAATTCATTTTATAATTTTCTCTTGCACATTGCAACTGCTTTCCTTCAAATTATTATGACAGAAATCCCGTTAGCTTAGTTGGCAAGCTAGAAAAGGATGTTGGGATGCAGAAGGAGTTGATGGGGTGTTTTAAATGTGCCTCTGTATGTCGTTTGGCATGACTTTAAATTCCCACAAGAACTGTAGATTTGTTTCTGCGACCTCTCTACCCTCATTGAAGGCACTTGGATCTGGGCCTTGAAAGTAATAGCTGGATTAGCCGCTTCTGTTTTGTACTTTTCACCATTCCACATCTCCCTTTCACGGTGTCAGCTACATTTACCATGCAGTGAGTAGGTAAATGCCAATTTCAATAAATGAATATGTCAAAGAAGTGATTTAGAAATGTGGGTCAAGTTCTGATTGAAACAATTCTCATGAATCCAAGCGAGTATTGATGTTTTGAACTTGTGAACTTCATGGATGGAGTGGGGCAGGAGCTATCCATGTTGGACCCAATGCATGTTTGGGTTACAGCTGCACTGGTATGATTAATTGCCACGTAGAATAACCCATTAGGAATCATAGCAAATATTAGAAATTCTGAGGAAATTCATCCACATGACTGAATACATACGACCACAAAAACACACTTGTTTAGTTGTTATGTAGGTTCTGAGCAGGATGTTAATTTGACACAACAATAAATGTTTGATTAATGCTAAAGAGTGCATATTGATAGCAACCAATCACGTCAAATATCCTATATTATGAGTTATGGGCACTGCACATCCAAAACATAGACAAAAGAAAGTGAAATTCTCTGTCTAGGCCTGTGGAAAACAGAAAATGAAAGATGTCCAGAAAATTTATATCCTGGAGAATGGTAGGTTCCGTAAGTCTTGCACTCTTATTAATGTCTTGCTCCTCATCTTCTCACTCAACTATAGACATTGCGATACTGATAGTCTAAGGGCCTGTTTGCATTCACGTTTGGACACCAAAACGTGCGATTCAAATGGCAAACGGTGCTTTTTCAGAAAATGTAGTGTTTGGCACAGCGTTTATATAATCTGACTTTTAGATCTCAAATGGACTTATGGAAGAAGCTCTTCAATCCTGCTTTTACCGGTGGAAAGTAACAGTGCCGTGGAAAGGTAGCATTTTTTAATTTCTTTCTAATAATAAATTAATTTTTTATTTTAAATGATTTTATTTTGATTTTTTTTTTACAATTGTCACATTATATACATTTAATAGTAAATATGTACTACCTCCAATTCTTAATATAAGAGCTAGTTAATTAATTTGGAGAGACTAGAAAAGTTAGTTAAATTAGTTATTTATAATAAATAGTTATTGTTTTATATTTAGAATCAAATTTAAAATCAAAACTAACTCTTATACTAAGGACTGGAAGTAGTATTACTTAATAAAATTCATATCCTTTTTGTTCATTTTACATATAAACTAACTTTTTTATTAGTCATCCAAACAAGTTTACATTTCTCAAACTGACTTTTTTACAAAATCCAATCCAAACATAAATCACATTATCCTATCTGACTTTTACCCAATCTGACTTTTGTAAAAGTCAGATTGAAAAAAAGTTACTTCTCCCACCGCTAATCCAAACACACCCTAAGTCACTAATCATTGTCGTTTATGGGATACTTTCTAATCATATTTTCAACTAAACTGTAAATCTGTTTAATGCACAGTGATTAGTGAGCAGACACAATTCTTCTGAGACCAAAAGTATAGCACTGGGCCATTAATGGAGAATCTGATCCTTAATATATTTCTCGTCTAATTTTCTCGCTACTTGATATAGTTATTACCTTCCGTACAAAAAGCTGTTTGGCATTTAGAGGAGCAATGGAAATTGAGGACGATCATTAATTAATTAACCTTGAGTGAGCACTCTCAATTATGCTCTTTGGAGACAAACGCTAAAAACAAAATGCTATTATAAGGCGCACAAGATTCTCTAACAAAAGTTTCATCAACAGTGGGGAAGATCGCAAACAATTTTGGAGAATTTATGCACATCCAAGTGCAGCCAATTATGTGGCCTGCATGTTTAGGGAGTTTCAGCCACAACTATCAGACGGGCACATTGTAGAAAAATGACCCGACAAAGAAAGAGTCACTAGTAATATGCAAACAACTTAAAATGAATGGAAACAATGAATAAATATGGCAGGAGAAATATGCTTAACAGGGACTTGTGTTCCCCGCATTTCAAAATACAATACGCAATGGCTTCTTTCGTTGAACTAATAATTAATATATGGATCGGGATGTGAACTATTTTGTCGGTCACTCAGAAGAAGACTGTGGGAGGGATGGGATTGGTGGGCAGGGTCAATAGCAATGGGACCACCTTAGCCGACAAATCAAAATGCTCACAGGTGCCTTGAATTGCTTGCATTTGCTTCTGATGATGACGATGATGGTGAGTGGTTACTTCTTTTTTCCTGTAAAATCACCCGTAAAAGCTACAACTATATAGGCCAAGCCAAATGATAGCATAATCCTAGCCCCATGAGTGACTTGAAAGAATCAAGTTATGATTTCTCTTCATTTGCAGATTTGATCCTTTCTGATTATAGCAGTTTGAAAGCGAAGCAACCCGCCCAAATTTGGATGCGGATCAATTATTGAGTGAACTGTAATGAAGATGAATATTCACCTCTGAAGTCCTCGCAAGTTAATATTATAAGACCCCATGAATATGAAAGCTGTTTGGTTGTTTTCCCAAGTACTTGGTCTGCACTATATATATATATATGGATGTCACGTGAAGGCTTGGCTTTATATGCTTCCCCAAGTGCCCAGCCACTCAGACTCGCGGGTACTCTATCTTCTGCACAGTATTATTAAAAATTCATGTAATGTAATGCTTAAGGGAGAAATTATGTTTCACATTATGGGCTTAATGCTTGTTTATTGGCTAAAAAGAAGATTTTAGAAAATGAAGAGAGAAAAGTAGCCAAGTGATATCTGGCTCAAAAAACATATAGTTTTTCTTACAAAAACGGGGGATGAAATGAAACAATAATTGTGGTGTTTTATAAATACAACTGCTTACAAATGGATCATTTTATATATTTACGTTTGATGTTTTTTTTTTTTCTGAGCTAATAATTTCCAGTCAATTTTGATTGCAGAAGTTGAAATTAGTGAAGAATTCATTAATCAGCACAGACCTGTGGGATTCGCTGAAAAGTTGGGGCATGGTATGGGTCAATCGGTGCATGGAACTTAGGGAGTGTTTGGATAAAAACCAAACCATGGTTTCAGAAGTGCTTTTACGGATTACGAAATAAATATGTGGAGGAGGTTACCTCGTTTTGCGGAAAAGTCCTTCTGAAACCACGGTTTTAGAGCATCCAAACAGGCCCTTAATTGGGGGATAATCTATTTAGGTAATCCTATGAGTATGATAGGTTTTGTCGGCCGAATGAAAGTCAGACTATCAGTTCTGAGGAATAAAATAATTATAAGAGCAATCACAGCTCACAAGGACCACTTTGTGGAGAATTGGGCTAATTGTATTGTAGGCTTTGATTATTGGGCCAATATTGAATTGCTCCTTGGGCCCAATTGGGCTTTGTATTTTCACACCGTATATGGGAGATCCAGTTGTAGATTGCAAAGGACATATATACGACAAAGACACCCGACGGATATTAAAAAGAGAGAGAAGGAATCAAGGAAGTGCACGTGATCAACCAAAACAGTAAGGGGAATATGTATTACGTTAGTAAATTATACTTGCGCCAAAACATTGTACTCTTCTGATCTAAATATAAGATTTTAATTTATTTTATCTTTTATATTTATTATTATTTTTCACTACAAAAATATTTTAGAGAAATTGGGTCACATTTGTTTTAATTAATTGATTTATATAAATTTCTTAATTAATTTAAATTAATTAAGCAGTTCTTACGTTAAGAACTAAATAAGCATATTAGGACTTTATGAGAGAGGAATTCAAGATCAGGCTTGACTATAAAATGAAAGCAAATTCATGGATGCAACTAGGGGTGTTCATCAAGCCCGCTAGCCCGGTATGCCCGCCCGAGCCCGCAAGAAAATGGCCCTGCCCAGCCCGAAAAAAAAATAGCCCAAAGAAAAATGGGCATTTTTGGGCTGGGCATATTATGGGCAGGGCAGGGCTGCGGGCATGGTATGCTGCCCTGCCCATTTGGCCCTGCCCGTGATATATATATTTATAATTCTTTTTTTTGCCAAAAATACTTATAATAATATATAATATATAATAATATATATTATTCTCCCCTCTTTTATTTGCCATAAATACATTTAGTGGTATACGTAATTCTTCCTTCTTAGTATCTTTTTAATTTGGTTTAGTATCTTTTAGTTTGTTTTTATTGTTGGTTGTCTTACAAAGATGCAAAAGCAAGCTCACTTTAGTGTTATATTAAAAGATATATCAATTTAAGACAAAGCAAAGTTATTGATTTGTTGAATTTATTGTTTATTCAAGTATTTATTTCTTTATAATTGTTATAAGATACCTTTACTTTAACTAAAAAAATTTTCACCAAGGTATCACTATTTGGGCTTGGAAGCCCGCCCTGCCCAGCCCGTTATTGCCCAGCCCGAAAATGGTTAGGGCTTCTATGGGCAGGGCAGGGCAGCGGGCCGCAAAATGCAGCCCGCTCATTTTTCGGGCCGGGCATCGGGCAGGGGGCATGCCCTGCCCAGCCCTGCCCATGAACACCCCTAGATGCAACGTAGGCAAACTAATTAAAAGGCAACCACATGCCTAACTTAGCCAAACAAGGTTTCCACTTTATTGAAAACTTTCCCAAATAACTTGCTCAGATTCACCATTTGCATTATAGGCAGCTGGAAACATGCATGCTGGCCATGTAAGACTGGTTCTCTTCGGACCGATTGGATTATGAACAATCCCGGCGATTATTAATTAGTTATGGTTACCAACAACGCTAAATTCAAAGGAAACATAAGAAGAAACCCTCACTTTAAACCAAGATTTAATGGATTTTTCTTTTTGCAGGCTTAAAAGTAGTAGATTCTATGCTTCATGCCCTGCACAAATGTAGCTGGCGCACCAATTCTGCAGTCAATTTTGACGTTTTTTTTTCCCCCCCTATAAAGCATCAAAGTAATGATAAGGTGGTAGGATATGAGGCCAAAATTATTCCTTTTTAATTTTCTGGTTTGTTTGGCAGCATTTTTTTGGTGTTTCATGACACTTACATCGTTCATATTAGTTCATGTCTGACATAAAAACCTAGATATTTATTGAAACGTGAAAAAATCGTGCAAGTAATTGCATCGAAATGAAAACGTAATACGGGCATACGGCAGTCCGAACATAGATACACATATTATTTTCATTGTAATATATAAGATGGTGGCAAACTCTTAAATGGCGCTCTTTTGTTTTTTGTCAGCAGAATGATGCGAATGTGTATTAAATTTTTTTTTTTATCATCACTCATTTATTTTTATTTTTATTTTCCAAAAACTATGTGCTATTCCTGGTTTTATATATAAGAAAATTCTTTTGGAAACAACCCACTTCTATTTATAAGAGATCCTAATAGCCTATATCAAATTTTTAGTATTATCTTCTATTTTTACTCTTATTAATTATTAATATGTCAGCATGCATTAATTATCTTACTCACATTCTTTTCATAAATAAAGATCTTTTTTAAAAAAAATAAGTTCTATTCTTTTACATGCTTATTATTTTTTAATTAATTTCAAGTAATTTTTTAATTTAGGTAGTGGGTTTATTAGTATGTTGTAAAAAAGGAGGAGGGAGTATTATTATTATTATTATTATTTGATATTTGATTTGATGTGATTTTGTTTCCCGTCATTTTTCACACGAATCTTTCGTGTTTATAAAAGTTTGGTTCGTTAAGAATGCGTCATCCGCTGATCCACATCCCATACGGATCCGACCCGTTAAGTTTGGTCCTCAACAACAGAACGAGACACCAAAACAAGGCGAAGCATTAAATTTAAAAGTGTCATTTTCATCCTCTATATTTCATTCAGTTTCTGTGTTATATGGAGATAACTAACCTGCACCATTCATATTTATTACATGCCCATTCCTCACCTTCCCAGTATCTCTTCACCATTCCCTTGATTTGAGGAAAGAAGAAAAGGGAACAACAGCGCAGCCATTCCCAGTATCTCGGTCATCTCTATTACTTGACATTGAAGCTGTCCACTTTACAAGTTCACTGCGATTCCCAGCTTGCCCATAATTCAAGGTCATTCTCACTTCTTCATCATTTGTTGGCTGGGAAAAGGAGATTTTTATTTTTTATTCAAACGAAAACCCAGGTTTGCTTTACACGAAAATGAAACAGCCACAGTAAGCCACCTTTGCATTCCTATTTGCTTTAGCTCCCCACCAAAACCAATCTGTTCACATTTATGTTTACCAGGGTAAATGGAGATCGATAAGGCAATCAGGGAGTGTGACGATGGAAGGCTTCGCACCAAGTACAATAACTCCATCTACGTTATTCAGAGAGCCTTGTCCTTATACTCGTAAGCTTTTCTTTATCTCCTTTGATGGGATTATTCTACTATGTAGGATTTACATTAGATTGGTTGTTATCTTCCTTTCTTGTTTGCCTGGGTTGTGAATTATTGTTTTTGCTCGTTTTCGTTGCTTAACATTGCTTGAAAGATGTTATGGTTGTTCCAAAACTAGTCAAATAAGTAGGCCTCCAATGTTGATGGATATCTATTCATGTCAAAACTTTTCAACCCAACAATTCGTATAGTTTATGTTGGGCAGCCGCTTATTGACTGATTAAAACTGACCGCAAGAGTAGAACAGAGAGGTCCTCCCCCTTCCCCTCTTTTGCTGTATTTGGCAGGTTCATTTGCCATTCATTCCTGCCTACGGTAAAGCATAAATGCAAATGTTTCATTTTGACTACATTTTAGCAATTTATGAATGCTGATGGTCATCAATCTTATCACAACTGACTGCCCCTGTTTTAACGATAGAGAGAAAGAGGAAGAGAAGGGGAGGGGTGAGGAGGGAAAGGGAAATATGATAAGCAAGAATTCATAACGTACTGAAATATGCAAGCTTGCTGATGTTGGCTTGCACTAAATGAATTTCTTACAGAATAGAGGAGGTCGCCTTTAGCTTCAATGGTGGAAAGGATTCAACAGTAAGTTTAAATTTGTGTAATCTTTAAGCGTATGTTTGCATCCTTGATCTCATTGACAGTGAAATTGAGCCTTGATGTGTAGGTTTTGTTGCACCTACTCAGAGCTGGATATTTCTTGCATGATGGGGGACAAAATAGTCGTAATGGAAGTCTAAAAGATTTTCCAATTCGAACAATTTATTTTGAGAGTCCTTGTGCATTTCCAGAGATCAACTCGTTTACCCATGACACAGCAGCCATGTGAGCAGAGTTTCTTGTAACTTTGTAGTATTGAATTTAAACTGCAATCATATTTGCATCACATTGGGCTCGCTTCTTTCTTTTATTTTTAAAATTATTCTTGTATTAAAGTTTGGGGTTTGGTCTCTGCTGAAGATTGTAGCACTAACCAGTAACTATTGTTTGAGCAGCTACGGTTTGCAAATTGACAATATTTGCTTAGATTTTAAGTCTGGTTTGGAGGCCTTGTTAAAAAATAAGCCAATTCGAGCTATTTTTCTTGGAGTCCGTATCGGCGATCCTACTGCGGTATCTTTTTCCCCCCTTCTCAATCCCAAAATAACTCTTTCCTTTTTAGCTTAATATCACATCATCTAACTTGATATTTTCCCAATACTTAATCATTTCTATATAAAATTGAAATTTTAGTTGTCATATTAATGGATGATTGTCCCCGCCTTGCAGATAGGTCAAGAACAATTCTCACCTAGTTCACCTGGGTGGCCGCCTTTTATGAGAGTGAATCCCATTTTAGATTGGTCATACAGGTAGTGGATTTTGTTATATGCTGTTTCTCTTAAGTACTTTCTACCAATAAAGTCATAAGTTGTGTTTTTATCTAATGGTACTTTCTTTCTATTTTAACTTCTATCTGGATAACTAAACAGTAATAGCAGCCTTAAGAGATCCCAAGAAACATGATTTTCTTTTAACTGATTTATATTAATATTAAATTTCGATGAAGGGGCTGTCATAGAAAATTTCTTGAGCAAGATGCTTAGTGACCCTAAAATTGCAGCAGTGAAAGAAAAAAAAAAAGCTTTGCGGTCATTTGTCATGTCAGTTGTGAGCACCATTAATAGGCAGACCTCCTTACGCACAATATTTAATAGGCTTTTAAGCAATCCTTTACCCACTTCTTACATTTAGAAGAAAGACGCAGCAATATATTGGTTAACATTGTTCTTGGTACAAATTAATGTATAATGTTATGGCATATGGCACAATGAGAAGGTCACAAATTTGGTTATGCTCTTTCTTATGCTAACCGGAAAAATTCAGGTCACAGATGAAGGGTGGGTTGATGTTATAACAAATCTGATAGAGATGCTTTCTCCCCCTCACTCACACTCACATACTCACAAAAGAAAATCTCTTATAATTAACTCTGTGCTTCTTTCTGTAAAACATTTTGAAGGTTAAGTTGCTGTTGATGTTGAATCTTTTTCTTTTGTGTTTTTTTAAACTCAATGTTCCCTTAAATATCTAACAACTATTCACAACTTACAATCTAACTAAATAAACAGGCAATGTATGTTTTGTTACTATAATTTTCTGCTTAATTTGACTCTGCTCTTTCTCAGATTTTTCTCTTCATCAGTATGCTAATGCTTTTGGTCTTGGAATGTGATGGTGTAAGTTGCTTCATTCAGTTCATTTTAGGACAGATTTAATG
Source organism: Neltuma alba (assembly GCF_004799145.2). NCBI lineage: Eukaryota > Viridiplantae > Streptophyta > Magnoliopsida > Fabales > Fabaceae > Neltuma > Neltuma alba. The sequence goes on along the minus strand of NW_021634898.1, from coordinate 25,826 downwards.
GTCTTAACCTTCTTATATTTCTACGGCAGAGATGTGTGGGCCTTCCTTCTAACTTGCAAAGTGCAATATTGCAGTCTTTATGATCAAGGGTAATACTCCTTATATGATAGACCTTACGGTTGGCTTCAATGCATTGACATGCTTTTGCTTTCATATTTTTATTTCAAGCCACATGTAATTTATTCCTCTTCTTTAAGGAAAAGCTAAAAAGAAAAAACTTGCTTCTTCCCAGGTTATGATTCTGAGTCTATAGATCTTTGATTCAAAATTTAATAACTAGACCATCATAGTTCTCATTTCGCATTAGTTATTTATGAGTGTTTTGGGATTTTTATTGAGCGACCATTTCTTTACTTGTACAGTTATACTTCAATAGGGAGCACACATGACACTGTTCCCAATGCATTATTAAGCATCGGCAATTCTTCCAATGAATTCAAACCAGCATATATGCTCTCTGATGGAAGACTAGAGAGGGCCGGGAGGGCTAAAAAGTCATCTATTTGGAGACAAATTCCAGCTAATAGCAATGGCTTGAATAGCTTGGACTTGCATAAAACTAGATTACTCACAGCATCAGTAATTGTTGTGGGGGCTGAGATTCTGTAAGTACCTTGTCTGTATTACATGGATTATATATCAGATAAGATACTGTATCTTTTAGGAACTTGTAAGCATTCTTTTGGAATTGGATAGTGTTAATACTACTAATTATATCACCTATGGCGTAAACCTATAATAAAATGATGAAAGCAATGATAAGACAAAATCTGTATTCAAAATTTTCCGCTATGTGTACTTGCAGTGCACAATTTATTTTTTTTATTATCCTTCATAGCAAGTGTTTTAATAAATTCGCTGTTTTCTTTTCTCTGCTCATAGCTCAGGTTTGGTACTGTTGAGGATCAGTTGGGACCTTCTTTGTGTAGGAAGTTGCATTCTGTTGGTTGGTCTGTGTCACAAGTTTCTGTTGTTCACAATAATGTGAGTTATATCTGCTCAGTTCTCACCTGTGTGTATGTTAAGCAGTCTGATTTGCAGATATCTGCACTTTGAAAGTATTGCAATCAACATGGAGATAACTAGTCATTTATTTACTGGGCTTAGGCCAGATAATTAAACTCTGATATAAACATTGTTGATTTCTTTTCTTGCCTCAGATAGATTCTCTTGCTGAAGAAGTTGAACGGCAGAAATCTACTTGTGATATGGTAGAAATTTACGAATTATGTGTTCTTTTCATGGAATTTAATGATGAAATGTGGTTTGGCCTGTACCGCTGTACATCTGACTTGCTTATTGTAGGTTACTATATGTGGAGGTGTAGGTCCACTGCATTCAGATGTCACATTAGCAGGCATAGCCAAGGCTTTTGGTGTTCGTCTGGTGCGTAACTTCATTAAACTGTTACATTCTTCACTCAAGGAAATTATAGCGGTTCCCTAAATATGCTTGCATCCAGCCCCTCGTGATAGTGGTTCTTTAAGGAGCCTGACATCCCTGAATGATGTTCAAGCTTCTTCTGCTGGCTTGGCTAAGCAGTGCATATGGCCTTCTATGGTTACTCCTTCCTATAATGTATAACATTATCATTGAAATGGTTGGCCATTTGCTTTTAATGTAGGCTCCTGATGAAAATTTCGAAGAATATCTTAGGCATACTATCGGTGATCAGTGCAATGGGGACTGGAATAAGGTAATTTAATGCAGAAAAGTTGGTTATCTCATGTCTATCTAACGTATCCTTTTTTAAAGTTAAATTGACAATGAGCTTCTGCATTCATCTCTATTGTTCTTCACCTTTCAGATGGCTCAATTGCCTGAAGGCATTACCGAATTGTTGCATCATGACAAGTTATCTATGCCTTTGGTACGCCCTTGGAACTCAAATAACAGAAAATCCAAAAATATCATAATAACTAGAAGATTGGTTACCTATGGGAAGAAACTGGCAAATTTTGGTTTTATTTTCATTAAAACAAATTTCTATGCACCAACATCTGTATTTATATCATGTGGTTGAAGGATTGATAGTTTTAACGTGTTTCCTGCAGATAAAGTGTCAAAATGTAGTAGTTCTTTGTGCAACTGATGCTTTGGAGCTGGAAGAGGAATGGGACTGTTTGATTGAGTTGACAAAATCTTCTGACCTGTTCGCATTGCTGAAAGCCTATGTGTCAAAGAACGTGACAACAAACCTTTCAGATGTATGTGTTAGCCACCTTCGTTATTTAACTTCTATAATCATAAATCTGGCATGATTTCACACACCCACCCTCACATACCAACAGTTGGTCTTAAAAATAAGATTGACGGTTTTCAGTACCTGCACACAATAAGAGAATATCCCCAGAAGTACGCGATAGGTTTCATTTTTGCCAAATGTTTGAATTCAAATATTATCATGCAAGTTATTTTTATAATTATTGTGACATTGACATACTATTTGTTATTTTCCTTTGAGTTTTTTTTCTTCAACAATTTGGGCTGATCTCAATTAATCGTTGGGCTATGTAAACTTCAGGCGGAAATTGCTCAACCTCTAACAAAGCTTTGTCTTGAGTGTCCTGATCTCTACATTGGTACGAAATCTGTGAACTATGGTGAATTTGAGCAGCACAGAGCTCTGCTTTTATTTCTTTCCCGTTATATTTCATCTTTTCAACGTACAGGGTGTTACCGCAAATCCAGATATGGACCTCTGGTTATAAGTTTCACAGGAAAGGTATGTTAAAACCTCCATACACCGAATCCTGCTTCAGAAATAGAAGTAACCTTTCTTGATATGATGCTAGCTTTTGTAATGTTCTTGCAGGAGCAAGCAGGCATTGAGTCAGCTGTAAAAGCATTACATGAGAAGTTTGGGTCGGATGCTTTCATGGATATAGACTAAGATTATGAAGATTTTGGCATTCTTGTAAGAACCATGGAGAGGGAGTCAAAGCTGCTGCCTCGGTAGAACAACAAAAATAGCAGAAACTGATGACATAAAACTCTGACTTGGGATTTGGACAACCAAACCCTTCTTGTTGAATTATCAGATGAGCTTAAATCATAGCACTTATCCATATAGGCTTTAATTTTTCATAGGAAGTCCTCCGTCTGCACCATTTAGTTAATGAAGCTAACTACATCCTCTGCAATAGCTGCTTCTGTCCAGATTACAACATAAATATATCTCCCAGCTTTGTTTGCTGTATCTATGTTTGATCCTTTGTTTTGTTAAATTTTTAGAGTCGTATTACCCCCAAAAGAAACACAAGAATTCCTTGTCTTGATATCAAGCGTTTAGCGCTGAGGTGAATGAGTTTGGGTGCTCATTAAGATGGATGAGAACTTCAAACTTCTCGGATCGATCTAAATTTAGTTTTATTTTTATTTTTTTAAATAATTATTTTAATAGGTATAAAATATAAAATAAAAATAATCTCTTAATTATCATTTTTTTAAAAATAATTTTTTTATTTTAAAATAATTATTTAAAAATATTAAATTTGAACCCTCCAGAATAAATCTGGACAATTCAGATTACTTGGTCAAGTGATGAGTGTTGGGCGGGCACCACAACCGCACCCCATTGTCAGGTTACCCTCCATTATTTTTTTCTCTCCTCAGCCTACTTCGTTTCAACCAAATGGGTCAGTTTCTGAGGATAAGAAAGGACTTTGTTATCATCGTCTTCGATGTAAACTTTGACGTTCGAATTTCTCTTGAGACTTGACACCCCACCTAATTCTCCTGTTGTCCGCTTGTACGATAGTTTAGTCAGAGTTTATATTAAATTTAGAAGCCAAGTCAAACTTGGATGAGCAAAATAAAAGTGGTCTTGATGTTTTATAATTTGTTGTCTCTGCTTCCTACTTTCTTAGCACCCTAGTTCAACACTTGTAGCCTTGGAATTTTTCGAGGAAAATGAAGAGTTAAAAAAAAAAAGTAATGATATGTCAGTATATCGATACACATGTACTTAAATATACACACATGCATGCATGTTTATTTCCTTCGGTTTTGATTGTTGTAAAGAACATTAACATCCGAATGAGTCTTGGTACACATCCTAAACTCATCAGATTTGGATAGTTCAGTTTTAGTTTTATTTTTATTTTTTGAAATAATTATTTTAATGGGTATAGAATAAAAAATAAAAATAATTTTTTAACTATCATTTTTTTAAAAAAAAATTATTTTAAAATAATTATTTAAAAATATTAAATATGTATTATCGAAATTAGATCTGGACGGTTCAGACTCATTACTTGATGAGCACTATAATCGGATCCTTAACAATGTGGCTAAGACACAAGTAACCTAATTTGGCTAGTGGGCACAGTGCCGTAAACAATTGGAGCGGCTAACCATACAAGTACCACGACATCTTCCATCCTACAGAGATTTTAGCTCGTTGGGCCACGTGAGGCCCAGATAAAGATCCACATGTGGATTTGGGCCATCTGGCCCATTGTATTCATAGGCGAATGCTTCACCTGATAATCGCATTGCTTATCGTGTTTGGTGCCATGTCAAAATCACAGATCATTTAAACGAATATTATGAATGACATGATTTAAAATCAGGTCCCTCAAATTTAAATGCAGAAAATGTAACGAGGTTTGAGGTAGATGCACAATACATGCACAGACAACTTGCTGTGATACATCATTTTCTTTGCCAACTGATACATCATTATTAATTAACAATAAAATGCAAATAATAAACACCTTCGTGAATATAAGTCTAAAAAATAAAAAAGAAAAGTAATTACATGTTTTGTGTTCAGCAGAAAAATTGAAAATTAGCAAATATGTAGGAGGTAAGATTGGGAAAAAGTTTAGTTTAGGAGAATTTTAAAAAAAAAATAATGCAAAGAATAATGGAGAATTGGAGAAAAAGTCTCTCATTAAAAATTTTATTCATGATAATAACCTAAATTTGTTCGATTCCTGTGGCTCATAAAATTTTCCCGAATACGAGGAAGAGGGAGTGGGCTGGGGCAGCTGTGACACGTGAATCATATTGCATCTGCGAAATTAAATGCGCAATGGTACGTACCACAAAAATACAACTATATGTATAAACCCACCAGTCGCTTCGCCATGTATTTGCTCATATACGGACAACACATCTCACACCAGTTTAAGTGTCTCGTCTCTTTTCTTTGACTTGGCATTTAATTATTCCATGGGCTGCTTGCATCAATTGCTCCCCCCCCCCCCCCCCCAAATAGACTGAGCGAGCATTCATAGTATATATTAACTAGGATCATGTTGGTTTATAAGTCATAAATTTCATTTTTTATTTAGATTAAAACTAAATATATATTTTTTGTGCCTGTAATTTCAGAGTTTTTTCAAGTCACTTTGAACTTGAGACTTTAATCTCTATGGGACTGAGAATGTTAAAATTAGAGCCCTTTCAACAAATGCATTTCTCAAAATTTGAACTTTGCTCTCTTCTTTACAAAAAAAAGATTACTTATCATCTTAACTTATAGCTTGTTGATAAAACAGAATGTGTATTGTTTCTCATAGTTATGAGTTTTAATATTTTATTAATTCAAGCAGATAATCAATATTGTCGAAGAAAAGATAATGAAATTATTTTTTCTTATATTTTATTAAAATATTCAAGTGAAATAGAGAATTTAAAAATAAAATAATTCACCTTTAAACTATAAATAATAAATAATGAAATTTTAATTAGAATAAACCTGAACTAGAAAATAAAAGATAATGAATCCGTGAATGTTAATTATAAATTAATATAGATAAAAAGTGAAATACACCTCAAATTAAAAATTGACATGAATTTGATGTCGTTCAATTAGAAACAGCTGGTATTAATAATAAATAATACTAATAATAATAATAAAGAGATTATAAGGAGGAAAAAAAATGAAAACCTGCTTGAAAATTAAATAAAACCATAAGAATTGTCAATTAAGTTTTTTGAATTAATAAACGAAATGAATAGTGAGGATAACAAGTATTTAAATAACCATTTTAGTGTTTATATAAGTTTGTCTTCATCCTAATTTTCTGCCAAGGCACACTACCTGTCGGCCAATTACTGGCGGGTTTTGCTAACGGTCAATTCAATTGGGAAATCTAATTTTCTTTGAGCAGTATATGCTCCTGCATGCATCCCTCGCGGCAGCGCAATAAATTACAAGTGATTGTCTCCATCCAATTTATACATATGCATGCGCGCGCGCGCACATATATGTATATATATATCCTATGATGAAAGCTTTGAATTACATATATATAAGAAAAAGGCTCTAAAAATTCAAGTGAAATAGATAAAATAATAATAATCAAATTTAATTTGAACAACATTATTACTTGTCTTCAGTTTTTTTTTTCTTTGGGCAACCTCACCGAAAAATTTAGATGAGCTAATTATTGAAAGCTTGGGAAGATCTGAACAAGCTTTGTAATTCAAGGAGTGCTTACAAAGACAAAACATGCAAATGCTCTACAAATAAAACGCTTACACGGACATGACAGCTAGGTTTTAAACCCAAATTCTTATATATGGATTTTACGCAAAAACCTTATTAAAAATTACACAATACTATAAAGATCAATTTTATTAATAACTGCTACATTTACTATTATCATATAATAAGCGCTCTTAAAACAAAAGTGAGTTAATCGTAAATATGTGTCCCGTCGTTTTCATGTCAAGAAAGTGTATCCATTATGATATGTGATTGTATTTGGTTATCTATATTTATTTTGGTTGCCTAACGTACCTAACTCTTTATTCTATATCTATATCTGTCTACTATATATATAAGCCCCTATTATGCTCCGACCATGATAATAAGGGTCAGAGGCAATCCAACTACTCCTCCGGTCCTAATTATAAGACCCAATTGACTTTTTATTTGGTCCTAATTATAAGACCCAATCCATTTTCTCTCTTATATTTATGCATTTTTTTCCAAAATAATCCTTCTAATAATGATAGTTTTAGCCAATATACTTAATTAGTAAGGATATTTTAGGAATGACAACACTTATTTTTATAAATAACCAACTTAACTTACTCCTTAATCTCCTCAAATAAGTCAATTGGGTCTTATAATTAGGACCGAGGAGTATTATCTTAAGTCTTTAATATAAGAGCCAATTTTATTTTATTTTGGTTTTAAATATAAAACCCCAGTTCATTTTATCTCTCATATTTATTTACTATTTTTTAGGGTAATTCTTGTAGTAATGATAGTTGTAACTAATACATTTAATTAGTAAGGATATTTTAGAAAAAACAACACATATTTATTACAAATAACTAACTTAACTAATTTTCTTAACCTACTCAAATTTATATCAAAGGCCGGGTATAGTATAATATTCCCCATGATTGTTTTGCAAGCATCTTATCAATTGCATTCAATCTCATTAGCCTACCATCTGGATGCTCATGAAAGTCATAAGTTTATACATCTGATAAATAATATCTTAGTGGAAGTAATTACCACTTTAGGATTTTAATCAAACATTCATTATTTTATTATAAATTTATTATAAATTTACTTTCAACTATACAGGAAAAGAGAATATGTAAACAAATTGAAGTGCTTACTGCTAATTGAGCAAACTGCTCATAAAACAATACAATTATCAAGAGGATGGATGGTGGCTAAGCACAATAATTTTGCGGAGGCATCAACATCGATATATAAATAATAATCAAGATTATATATATTGTTAACCTCTGGGCCCCACTAGCCAGCCGTTCCCGCCACAACAGTGAGGAAAAAGAATATTTCAAGAATATTATGGACCCTCGCACGGCATTATTAAATGAAGAATCTGACCTAAGACTATAGCGAGAAACACTCGGACTTTGTTTCACGATGGAACCTCACTTCGGGAAATATTTCATGTTAAATTTATTAACTTTTTTTTGCCAGCTTTCTTTGTTCAGGTTATATCTTCCCACTTCCAAGCTTAACCGGTGGTTTTTAGTATCAAGAATATTTGAATAAAAACTAAACCATAATTTTAAAAATTATTTTACAATATACAAAATAAATATATGAAAAAAATTTTGTCTTGACATATATAAAATGCTTTTAGGAAGAGAGAGCGAATAAAATGTACTTTTTTTTAAAAAAAAGAGATTTGACACAGTGGTTTAAATTTTAGTTAACAATATTTTGATCATAATTTCACAACAGAATGATCTATTTCTCCTAACAAAAAAGACAATAATACGAATTATAAACAAATAAATAATGTGCGGGAATCCATGTGGCATCGTCACCGCATATTCTCTCAGCTGCTAATTAAAAATAGTGGAATTGTACGCTTGCAAGCTCCGCATCGCAAATTAGAAAGTTCTGTTCCAATTCTCCAAACCCGGAGAGGGGAAAAAAAAAAAACAAAAACAAAAACAGCCGAGACAAGAAGAAAAGAAAGACTCGGAGACTCTCTTTACAGTTATAAATTTATAAAATATTTTTTAGAATAAAAGTAACATAAAAAATAATTAAAAATTTTCGCATGCCTTTGTATTCTATCATCCTTTCTTTCGTCTCAGAAATATTCTCTGCTTCATGATTTAATATTGCTTGCGTATATTTCGTTTTCCCCTTTAATTCTCTCTGGGCTTTTTTTGTTGGATTCAAAGTTATTTGGTTTGAAAAACCAATTTGTATTTGTTTACCGGGAAAAAAAAGAAGCCAGTTTATATTCGGAGCCTGGACAGCAATCAATACATGCATACGTGTGCTTCCCCCTTTTCCTTTTATCTGTCACTTCTTTGTTAAAATACTTCCTCCTCTCAATTATTTATAGTATAAAAATAAAATCTTATAATTAGAACTGAAATAATATTTTTATATTTCATTTAAAAAGTTAAAAAAGTATTTTCACAAAAAATGCTATCTACAATACTTAATATAAGAACTAGTTTAACTTTTAATTTTGTCTTAAATATAAGGCTCTAATTTACTTTATCTCTCATATTTATCTATTTCTCTCAAAGTAATTATTGTATTAGTTGCACATAGTAGTCTTAACTAATACATTTGATTAATAAGGGTATTTTAGGAAAGACAACATCTAATTATTACAAATAACTAACTTAATTAATTTTTTTAATCTACTCAAATTAGTTAACTAGCTCTTAGGTAGTAATATAATATTAATTATTATTTTTTCAATCATCATATTTATCTTTACTAAAAGGTGAGGCAAATAATTACGAAGACAGTGCATACAATAAATTAAGGATATAATAAAAAAAAAAGGAAATCCGGTGTATTAATTATATTCCTTAATTTTAATTTGTTCATCCAACTTCTAACGATAAATAATGAGGGAGTAACAATTACGTAAACATGAAAGCGTATTTTGCGGGACAGGTAGAAAATTGGAAAATCTGCAATTTATAGTACTGTAAATTTCTCGTATAATTTATGGAGGTGTTCCCTTTTTCAAAATAAATAATTTAAAAAGATGTATACAACCTAATCAAATGATTATATATGAATACTATTCCTGATCCTTAATATAAGAGCCAAGTAATTAATTTATATATATTAAAAAAATTAGTTAAATTAGTTATTTATAAGAGTATTGTTTTTTTGAAACACTCTTATTAATTATCGAAGCCAGTGAGTTGGACTATAATTAAGTAAATTTAGGGTAATTCAAGAAAATATTATATCAATATTTTTTAATGTGACAATTATTTTAAAATAAAATAAAAATCCCAAAGTATTTGAAAATGGTCGGAGCATTAATAAAATGTTGTGAGCATATATAAATTAAGTAAAAAATTTTAATAAAGAAGCTAATTAACATCATAAATTTAACATATCAATAATTCTAAATTCCAAATTAAAAAATCCAACATTACCGATTTAATTAAATTGTTGTGCAAAACAGTGTTCACGAAATCTGCTTGGCAGTAATTGGATGAATCTGTATAATAAGCCTGGCACCCGGCTGAAATGCAGAGAATATTCTTTTTCTCTGACTACTCCTACAAATGTATGAATTATGATTGGGATATAACCATTCTTGCTTAGTCTCGGGGAAAAAAACCAAAACAAAACAAAAGATATGACCATTTTTGCTGCCTTGCACATTTCTTTAATGTCGAATTTTGAAATAACAAATGTCACAATTAAATCTTTTTAATGTCTTTGATAGAAAACATGTGAAAAATAACTTTTTTGCGTAAAATAATTATCTTGGAGATTAAAAGACTAGAAAAAAAATGAAATAATAATAATAAGGAAAATTTCGAACTATTAGAAAATAACTTATCATCGCGATGTGATGGAGCGACTGAAAAATATCTTAGATGTTTTTTCCTAGCACCTAATTTTCTCATGAACAAAGGGAATCCTAAATTCCTAATTCAAGACACAGTAAAAGAGTATAACAAGAGTCGGTGACTCACTGCTGATTCTTTTTTTTTTTTTTTTTTGAGAAGACTCATTCATCCCTGGCAAAGTAAACTAATACACTCCATCCTCGGCATACATGCTGAAGTCTTCAGCCCGTCTACTGTCTAGTCATATTTTGTACTTTATAATTTTAATGAATTTGAAATTATTTTTAATTAATCTAATTAATCAGAGAGAGTCATCTGGAGGGTGACAGAAAATAAAAGCAAAATAAATAATAATTTCTCTATATCCCACCCTGCCTTTGTTATTTGAGCTAGACTTAACAAACGAGAATATTTTAGTCAAAAGCCAGTAGATTTTACTAGTATATAGGCTTTTCAATAATATTTTAGGCCTGTTTAAAATAATTTATATAAATAAATTTTTAATTATGATTTACAAAATATGATATGTGAGAGAAATTTTATTTCAATTCATATGATAATGAATCCAAACAAATCCTTAATTAAATAACATCGAGCTATTTAGAGGCGCCATATGGAGAACGCCGACAGGGGAGAGGCAGCACATAATTGGACCTCCAATTTGACAAGCGTAGGCCCATGGCTTGAAAATACGTACTTAATGAATGGACCATTCCTCCAAATTTCAATGATAACTTTAATTATGGAGTAAAATTCGAATTCTTTAAAGGGTCACTGGAGGCAGTAACAACTGCCATTATATTATATGGAAAACCAGTTTTCCGTGCCAATTACAGTGATAAATATTATCATACTCATTGCTATGATAAAATTTATACCATTTAAATATTATTTTAATGGTCTAGATTTATAACTTTCAATTAATGGTTTTTAAATAAAAAAATATTTTTTAAAGAACTTGCGTTTAAAAAGATTACGTTTATTTTGAATTGTCTATCTATTAAATAAAAGTATTTAAAAAACAAAAATATAAAAAAAATTAAATTTTTGATATTTGATGAATATGATCGTGAACCAAAACTTGGCTGCCGTTGTGCAAGAGCTATATATACATGAATGGTAGTCGAAACTTCTTCAAGTTTCTGGGCGTCAAACGATTGCAGTCGTAAGAGGCCGTGTGGCCTTTGACTTGTGCTATTTCTTCCCCTCTCTCTCGATTGAAAAGCTTCTTATGTGGATAACTCAGCTTGGTCTGGTTCTCTTCCTGCAAAATACAAGCCTATTTGTGGACGCATCTCTCTTTCACAATTCTTAAGCAGCCTTGGTAAAGAGTAACTTCCTCGGTTTTCAATTATCATCCATCAGACCCAATTACAAGAACCTACCACTTTCACAGATGGGTAGAGCTCCTTGCTGTGACAAGGCCAATGTAAAGAAGGGACCATGGTCTCCTGAAGAAGATGCACAGCTAAAGGAGTACATAGAGAAACATGGAACTGGAGGCAACTGGATTGCTCTCCCACAAAAAGCTGGTGAGATTTTTTTTTTTTTCCATCTCTTGTTCAAATTTGTATGGAGATGATGAGACTCTAGCTTCTGACACAGCAGAGAAGATAGTGATGTTCCAGGATCTTTGCTTTTTTCCCCCCCTCTGTTTTGTGTTACTGATTGGATTTCTCGTGGGTAAGGTCTCAAAAGATGTGGTAAAAGCTGTAGACTAAGATGGCTCAACTATCTCCGTCCCAACATCAAACACGGCGAGTTCTCCGATCATGAAGACAGGATCATCTGCAGCCTCTTTGCCAGCATCGGAAGCAGGTAGGCTCTCCAATTCAACAAAGAGTCAGGGCAGTATCCGGAGATAAGCAGCCAAAGAGTTTGTTTTCACGAAAATTCAGATCTGATGATTTGAGCATTAACATATATATTGCTTCATTATGACAAAGTGCAGGTGGTCAGTAATAGCATCTCAGTTGCCTGGAAGGACTGATAACGATATTAAGAACTACTGGAACACCAAGCTTAAGAAGAAGTTGATGTGCATGAACCCTTCCGATCATCATCACCAAGCCACCCTTTTACCAGTTCTCCCGAATTCAACTCCATCTTCATCCTCATCATCGGCATCTTCACCATTATCATTCACAGACACCACCAACTCTTACTGCCACGCCCCTTATGCTTCTTCATTCTCAGGAGTTGATCAGTCCATTTACTTCTCGTCGGCAAGTTTTTTGAACGGCCATTCCTCTTGTGCTTCTGCAGCTGGCTCTTTTTATCAACCCCAAGAAAGCTTGATGAGTCCCATTGAGCTAGTCGCAGCTAGTTGTAGCCCTTCGCACGGAAGCTATAATAATAGCAGCCAGCTGAGTCATGTGATGAAAGAAGCTGAAGCTGCTGGATATGGAGTAGATCAAGAAACTATGGTCCAACAGATGATAGCTGCCAATAGTAACTATGATGATCTGCACAATATTGGGATGGAAATGGAAGAAACCCAGAAGGTGATGGCGTGTGATGGGGACTACGTGAATGGTTGGACGGGAAAACAAAATGGACTTTGGGAAGAGAATCCGCCATTAGATCACGGAATAGAAGAAATTAAGCAGTTAATAAGTTCTAGCAGCTGCAACAACTTTCTGTTCGATGAAAACATGACGCAGAAAAGGGCCTTGTACTACTACTACTACTGATTGATTTGGCCCGTGTTATTAGGAACAGCTTCTACTTGGAAGCGTTTAATTAGTAATACAGCTTCGATTTTAATCTTTTTATGAGTACCCGTAATGTTAGTCTTAAATCCTGCCATACTTTCTGGGTAATAGGCAATAAAATCTGCTCTGAGTAACTTCGCCGTTTAAAATTAAACGAAGAAGACTACTGATTACCCCTTATCCACCACATTTATTAGAAAAATTTGCCCTCATTTTTTAATCAGTTCCATGCGCTTTCGACGCGAACAACAAATTTTTTATAGTTATGTCTCGAATATTTTCATACCTTTAAATATTTGTTGTCTCAACCCCAACATCACTTAAGATTTAGTATAATAACCGGAGGGTTATTATGACTTGCGTGTTGCGTACGGTTTGAATCACTCATTATTAGTTCTTATTATTATTTGATGAATAAAACAAAGTTGTGCTGGACCGTCCTTAGAACAAGTTGGATTAACTCGCATAACATAATAGCATGGTTGCTTGAAATTTTCAAACAAAAACACACCCCACAAGAAAGTCATATGCTATCACATTGATTGAGGGCCGTGGTGGATAGAATAGAGTTTCTCTTCTTTCCTCAGTTGAAACTCCACATATAAACCTTTACTATTTAAATGTTTGTGCGAGATACTTTGAATCAATCAGAGGTACATGGCTGAATCGACAAGGGGAGAAATGACGGAATGCGACACGATCTGAATATAAAATTATTGCCTTCAAATGATAAGAGTGATGAGATGAGTGGGAATAATACGGATGATCCAAATCCTCCTGTTACAATAAAAATCATTGACACATGAAAGGCAATAACTAAACAAAATCAGAAGAAGCTGAACTTGCCTATAAAATGATGGTGATACACACACACATGTACGTATGTATGTATAGGGGATCCCCATAATTGAGGCATGCCCAATCTAGAACCATCAATTATGGCATCCTACAAGAGAAAACATGTTTTATAACTATTATCCTCGAGTCTCTCGTTTTTAAAATTTTTACATGTTTCATTTAATATCAATGAGACACACTGTATGTTTTCTTATTGCGCTTTTGATTGGGACTTGCAGATCAATGGGGGGCATGAAAATTGATCTGAAAACGAGTTAACAATAAACAAATCCAACATGGGGAAACAGAGATTTGAAACATACATATAATTAAAGCCTGCATCATATAATGCAGCTTATAAAAGAATCCTCACGGAGGATCAGTCCAAAACAACTTTAGAAATGTATTATCTTAAAGATAATGATGCCTTGGATTCTACTCATTAGTTTAGCAAAAGTAGGAGATATGTATGTGCATTGGCCTCTTTCCCATTTTGTTTGCTTCCCTCAGAGTGATAAGACCCAACAGGATTTGCCAGCTATAGGCATTATGTAATGCAGAATAAAATATTGGGACAAATTGTCTTAAAAGTTTATGGAAAGGGTTTTGCTGTGAAGTGTATTCTAGTGTCAAAAAAGTTCTGCCTTCTATATTTGCCCCCATTAAATTTCCAATCACTGTCTTTTACCTCTTTGTGCAGATTTTTCCAATTGCTTTCTGGGATTTCACACTTCTGTCCACACAAGGAGGGTGAAGAATTCAAAGGGGTTGGACTTTGGATTAGTCAATCAGCGAAAGCTGGCACTGTCAATTGATTTGTTCAACAACGCCACAACGACTTGATGTTTCCATTAGTTCCCATGCAGCGTAGGTCACCAATAATATAGATGGCCAAAGATGAACAGGATAAGAAGAAATTATGAGCCAGTGAAAAATGAAGCCAAACAGTGTCACTAATCATCGATATAAAATATACAAAAAATCTACTCCTCCGGTCCTTAATATAGGACCTAATTGTTGAGTTGATTTTGGTCCTCAATATAAGACCTATTTATCATATTTATCATTTTTCTCTAAATTGTTCATATGGATACTTCGTCAACCATAATCAAGTAGGAGAGGGAGAGGGGGCATTAAGAAAGATGATTATGATGTTTTAAGAAAAATGTGTCACATTTCTTATAATTAACTAACTTTTTTAATCTAATCAAATTAGTTAAATAGATATTATATTAAGGACCGGCGGAGTATTAAAGAAATCCTAATACAATCCATTTATCAGATTTTTTTGTAATTGTATGGGATCCACTGATAGTTATAGATAAAGTAATTTTTTGTATCAAAAGGCAAAAAATGAAAACTATATAAAGGGTTTTCCCCTCTTTTTTGGGGCCAAGCTGACTTTTTTTGCAGTTTCAATAAACTAAACTCCGCACGGCGACTATTCATCAATTCTTTGGCGTAAGCGGAAGACTCCAAATCCCATAGCGTAGACTTCGTTTTTACAAAAACGTTGTAATATCAAGGAGAATTTGAATTTGAAGACCATAAACGTACAGATTTTATAATAAAAAGATATGTTCCAGTCAAAACAGTTTATCTTCGAAGGAAAAAAAACTCGAACCAGATCTTTTTCAAAATTAATTTTATAAGGTTAATACGTCAAATACTTGCCCCCACAATCCATATCGTCGATTGACTTTTGTGGCGGTCGAATCCAAGAAGTCAAAAACTAACCACACTAGGCACTGTGACACGTTGTTCAAGAGGAATACAGCTTTAATACAAGGGTTAATTGATTAATTTAAGTTAATTAAATAAGTTCGTTAAATTAGTTATTTATAATAAATAAGTATTATCTTTTTTATAGTATACCCACTAGTTATATGTACTAGTTAAAATTACCATTTAATGAAATATTTAATATGTACAACTATTACGCGAATTATTTTAAAAAAATAGATAAATATGAGAGACAGAGTGAATTGAACTCTCATATTTAGGATCAAATTGAAAGTCAAATTATTTTTTATATTGAGGATCGGACATAGTATTACAGTAATAACAGAATTAAAAATGATTAAAATAAGAAGAAGACTTTGTAACAAGTGATTTAAATAGGTGCATGATGTGCAGCTCGATGATTTTAATAAGAGAAGAGTTAGCAAAGAAATTATGTTATTTTTGTTACAGCGAATGGAAAAGAAGAGAGTATTTTACATTTTTGCCCCACTCATGGGTTCCCACTGAAGTTTACCTCTATTTTATCCAGTTCCTTTCCAAGTTTCCATAAAGGCTTCCTTCACGCTGGGGCACCATTTGATTATTAAAGGCTGGGCATTGGGCCTTCAAGCCCAATGAACGTCTCATCCTGCTTCTTGCCATTGGGTCTGCCAATCAGATTTTAAGCTTCATGGTGTTTCCTTCGTGTTTCTTCACATCCTGCTTCTCAAGGAACAGATGGGACTTCTTCAGTCCCAATCTATGTAATTTTCTCACCTTTGTGTACTGTTTGGGCTTAGGCCCTCTCTTTAATTTTCCTTTTTTTTAAAAAAATTCAGGTTTATTATGCAGGAGACCTCTAACAAACAAGTATACCTGGCCTCTACATTTAATATAATATTATAAACAAAAAATTTATACAAAACCACGGTTTTTAAAAGTCACAAACAGAACGGGTTATTTCTCGAGTTAAATAAATGGTTCAACATAGTTCCTGACAGAAAAAGCCAGGTCTCCAGTGAACCCACATGTGATCTTGTGTGTATCGTGGCTGAGACTTTTGGTTTTAAACCCTTAATGGACAGGAAGAGGGGGCCTCATAGGCCCTTTAAAATAGGAGATTGGGCCGAAGAAATCAAATGAATGAGATCGTTGAACTTTGAAGCATTGGATGTGACCAATGTGTGATGACCGTATGAACCTTAGCAGATAGCAACCCTGCTCCGCATGCGACCAGAA
This sequence comes from Neltuma alba, assembly GCF_004799145.2. NCBI lineage: Eukaryota > Viridiplantae > Streptophyta > Magnoliopsida > Fabales > Fabaceae > Neltuma > Neltuma alba. Next base: position 9,018 of record NW_021634898.1, on the reverse strand, counting down.
ACTGAAATAATATGATTGTGATGCAGGGAATGCAGTGGTTTTATGCGCTGGTTCCATGATAAGAAAGGCATCCATATTCCTTCCCTCTGGTCTGGTCACAAGAGTGAGAGTCACCAACATTAAAAAAGCTGCCATATTTGTGGGACATATCCTCTTTAAATTGAAAGGCCAGAGAGAATGATATAACAGAAACATATACATATACATACATATATACACACACACTCGGTGACTTCTTTACCATGCACGCCATCATACATATCCTCTGACACTCCGCCACAACCTCAACATTGTCTCCCCCCACATACGCCCTTACATCTATATATGTGTCTCTCATTCAGATGTGAATATTCATCTCACAACAGCTTCTTTCTTGTCTTCTTCTTGTCTGTCTCAGACATATCGCTGTATCTGCCTTTTCTTTTTGTGGATACCCTTGAACATGAGCATATTGTGCAGCCCCAAAAAAACCGATAGCAGAAGGATTGCTTTGATGGGTCACATTATTACATTACCAGTTGTTGGCCAGAGATAAAATGGCAGTGAGGTCCCAAGTAGTGCTGCAAAATTATTATTAACAACACTTCTCCCCACTTATTTCCTGATTTTGACATCAGATCAGATGCTATAAATTTGCTACGTCCCTGTGGTTTCGGTCTCAATAATTCAGCTTATCACATGCATCTTCATCTTCTTTTTCCACCTCTTTAATTTGTTTGTTTCCCCTTCTTTTTCTTGTGTTTACTAGAGCAGGTTAGAAAACTCGGTCCATTTGCCCCTCACCCAACCTTCTCAGCTTTTCAACCATTTGGCCCCGCCAATTAATTAATTCCCAATCAAATTCTGCAACCAACTTCTTGTGTCTTCGATCGGTTCTATTTCGACTAGATTGATTTGTTTTCTCCACCTACGTATATGCCTCCAAATGTAGCACCTTCCCCATTTATATTTTGGAGATCCCACTCTTTTGGCCTTTTTATTAGTCCCTTTGACACTGAAATCAACTTGTTAGTTGGTATCTTGTCGAGTTTTGGAACACTAAAAATACCAGACCTTTTTCCAAAATTAATTAATGAGAAAAAGACCTAGTTTTCAACCTTAGGATCATAAAATTCAAAGTGATTGAATTCTATTTTGGTGAAAATAGTACGTCCGGGGAGGAGTCCATTGTCAGAGTAGTTAATATGGTATCTCCCATCTTGAACGTGGAAGGCCTTTTCAAGGAACAGGAAAAGCTAAACAACACGTTCCCCAACTCAACTTTTATAATTTTCCCCATGGTTCATAACTTTTACGCTTAAATCTTTGCCTCTCACTTCGGTTTCTGTCAGAAAGCGACTTGCAAAATCCAAATGCGGAGACAAGCTCTTCTATTATAATACTCCTCCGGTCTTTATTATAAAACCCAATTTAACTTTTTATTTGGTCCTAATTATAAGACCCCGATCCATTTTATCTCTTATATTTATATTTTTTTTCAAGATAATCCTTCTAATAATGATAGTTTTAACCAATATACTTAATTAGCAAGGATATTTTAGGAATGACAACACTTATTTATTATAAATAACCAACTTAACTTACTTCTTTAATCTCCTCAAATAAGTCAATTGGGTCTTATAATTAGGACCGGAGGAGTATATATATGAGGATACATATCGCCCAACCTTATCAAAATTTTCTGGTGATAACGAATACGAAAGAACTAGACTTGTCCGCTTCTGCTACACATCAACTGTACAGGTTTTGCTGTTCTTATCAAACTCCATTTTCATATGATCAAGATCCTGTATGCATGACAAAAATATATCATTTAATTACCTAATATTTGTTCTAAGCTGGATCGCGGAGGTTTGACATGAATCTTCACCCAATCATATGGATAGTAATTAAGTAACTGAAGCATATTGAAAGGCAGCCTGGGTGTAGTTATGAATGGATGTTTGGGATTATCACTTTCAAAAATTACTTTTCAATTTATAAAATTCTTTTTTTATATTTATTTTATGTAGCGTAAAATCACTTAAAGCAAGTTAACTCATCATATTTTTGCGTACAACTGATGGCCGTACACACATGGGGAAGGCACCAAATAATCAATCATGATTAAAACACAAGCACAGTAGACTATTTTGTGATTATGGTCCCTTAATGTCAAACCTTTTACACGGGCCCATTCATACCATCCACCACCACACTTTAACTCCTGGATGACACCCTCTTTACCCTACATTGTGTCATGTTCCAATTATTTTGTCCCTTTGCCCCTCTCCCTTCCTTCACCACACATATTGCACTACATGGACCTCCCTATCCTACAGGTTCAATTTTACCCCTTCCCTTTCATTTCATTACTTCTAAATTAAGCCTGCTTCCAGTTCCCTCCCACATTGATTCATTAATAAATAACAGGGGAAGCTATAGTGAATGCAATCGAATATCTATTCTTTTCGAGCTAGCTAGCTATATTACACTGAATATATATATATATATATAGTTTTTAGGAAATAGAGAATTTTTTCCCATCAAAGCTAATTTCCTTTCTCACAAAATATCATCATTTTGTGCCACTCACTCATCATGCGTCCTCCATCCAGATGAGCGTAGGACCTGCCATTCATATATATTAAACTAGGCTGTGCGTTATATGAAAGTTAGAATCTTCCAAATGTTTGTATATATGGTATGGGTTAAACAGCGTGGCAGGGACAAGTGGAACTAATTCCGTAAGAATTTATTATGGAAGTTCAAAGTTCAAATAACTGTTGGGAGATTTGATTCCAGGCATTCAAATAATTAAGAAATCAATTACTAAAAGGCATAAATGCTTATTATAATTCCCAGAACTTTTTTATTTATTTTTAGAGTAGTGTGATCTCGAAGGCGCTGTTAAAGAGTACAAGGACAGGATAGCATTGCATGTCCAAAACTGGGAATGAGCTGAGCTAATGAGTTTAAACGAAATACTGCACTTAATTAGTCTTGAACAATTAAGATGTCTAAACCATGTGGCCTAATATTAAAATCCCAAACCCAGCTTACGAAAATGATGCACACATATGAAGATATATATATGTATAAGGTGGACACCACTTTGTGCGACGGAATATTTTTGTTTGTTCGCATTGAAATATAATTAATTAAATTTGATCGTGGCAGAGTAATGCTGCCACTGGCATTAAGGATTCCTGTCATACAAAACAAAGACCTTTCTTCGATTCTTCTCGTTAGGATTGTGCGATCCATTTTGGGAGTATTGATTCTGAAAGCAAACCAAAAAGCCTAATAACAAGGAATTGAAGTGCGCAATTAATTAAAAAAGAGTACGTAAAGAACATTTTGTGTACGATCAATATATTAGTATATGAACTGGGAATGCATGATTCGTGGTATAACACGAAGGACTTTCAAGTCCTGACAAATTAATGGATCTGATCGCCGGAGACGGATGATTTAATAATTAATAATAATATTAATGTGAGTCTTTTTTTTTTCCCCCAAAATCAAGTGGCAAAAAGGGGTCTCTTAAGGATATGTCTTGCTTTGTTACAATGAATAGAAGCTCGGATTTGGCACACTGTAGAAGCTAGCTTCAATATTTTTGTAATGCGATCATCAAGATCTTTGTATCCTTCCTTGAATCATTTTTTTGGGTTTTTTTTTTTCAATGCTTAACATTGTTGGATTAATAATGATATGTCGATGCAGCTCATCACAAGCTGGATTATTCCTCCACTTGTTTTTACTTGTTTTTTTTTTTTAGTGGCGAGGGTGAAATTTTTGCATCAAACGATATACGTTACTATGTATTGCATCGCGTATTTACTCACCTAGTTAGCTCGACCGGAGGATAACTAGGTTTGCAATGGATGTCTATTAGGATCAATGTGCTTATATATGTACGATGTATCCAAATACTGTGATGTGATTTGGCACATATATTTGGCCAGAAAAAGAATTGGCACATATATATAAATGGTGGGATTTGTATATCTAATTATTTGACATTATAAGAGGCTAGTACGCTTTTGTCAAAGGAAAGGTTGGGAGTGAATTATTAAAGCTAAAGGTAGGGTGTGAGATTTGAGGGATTAATGTCTGTAAACTACCAGTCCATATGAGCTTCGATATTCATGTGGGTTGGTAGGTGGGAACTTTATTGGGATTTTCAAACGGGGCAAATTAATTCGTCAAAGACTGTTTTGGAATTGGATATACAAACGCGTTGGCAAATGTTGAGGCTTGTGTGCCAAAATCATGAGCGTCGCACCCCAGAAATGATCGAGCTTCATAATCTGCTCTTCAATCCAAAGTCTCGTACACGATAAAGAAATTATTTTTGCTTTTCGATGCAAAACGTAATGCAGAACCGGCTGAGTCATATCAGATGATAAGCAAAACCATCATTTATAAATTTATCGAATTTGTTTAGAGTGAAGAAACTGCAAATTTTGTCAGCTTCATCCTTAAATAAAATTACCGGCCTGCATCAAGAATGGTACACATCTCATATTATGGATGAATATGAAGAGAGAAAAGGAATGACTCTTGAGATTTTTATTTTCGCCTGGCTCTTCGATGGTAAAAGTTAAACCTAAATTAAATCGGAGCAAAATCTGAATGTTTGCATTGTGGCAGTCATACTCGATAGCTAAGTCAAAAGCAGGCTAGCTTCGTGCCTAACTCTACTTCTAATTGCAAAAGCTAATCTTTAAGGCAACAATTACCTATAGTAATAATATTTATTAGTGTTATTATTATTTAACAATATATATATACCCACACGTTAATCTAATTTGAAGAGGAAATGAGCATCGTGATCACTTTAGTTGAACATGACAATCACAGAATAGGATGTCAACTGTTGAACGAAGTCATTTGCACTGCTCAAGAAATATAAAATAAAGAAAGAAAGAAGACTTTACAGAAAGTTGGCTTGCTCATTACTTTAGCTTGAGATGGTGCTTTCTCCTGCAATTCACTGAATCCATCGAGCTAAATTATATATAGAGAGAGAGATGTTCTAAAGCTCATAACCTGGACCACTCAATTGGGATCGATCTTTTCCCAGTTTTTATAATATATATTCCTCTTCAGTGCCCCGTAAACGAACTTATTGTCAAATGGACATTCCAAATACGTAGACCCGAGCAAGACTGATGTGTCTCCATCCCCACACCTTGCCCCACTCTTTTTGAGCTGATGATGATAATTATATGTGGTGGGCCCGTCATCGCTTTTGTCACACTCAGCTCTCGATCCCTTCCATCGTCTTGTGGAAGAAGCTTGCGTGCCATTTTGAAAAAATGGTGACAGAAATGAAAACAAATGTTTAATTCAGCTAATTACAAGAGAGACAATATAATGGCATGATTGGCGCCCTTGTGAAATATATATAGTGTTGGGTTAGAGTTTAATTTAATGTTATGGCAGTGGTACTAATTGACTATTCAGATTGGAACGGAAAACCCATAATAATTACTCTTGATGACAAATACTATAGTGTATTATTATTAAACGAGCAGCCATGATTAATGTTATTAATGAAAGGTCCCTCGTGATGGACGCTGGGGTTTCTCTTTTTGACTTGTTCAACGCTCTCTCACAACCTTATATGAACGAATAAGATATCTGTGTGCCCCCAGAATCTTCAATTAGATTTCTATTTCTCTCCGGGCGAGTTCGATCACCGACTCTTTTATTTCTTTCTTTTATCTGCAACATCCAAATTTCAACAAACTGAATCAGTGTTCATTTGACTTTCTCCCCCTCTTATTTCATTTCACTTCCATTGGCCGTCATATATTGGACACCATTTCGATTACGACTGACTGACAAGTCCATGCCCTTACCCTTTTATTTATTTGCTTATAAATTTTGTACGTTAGTTTTTATTTAATTAACAAATAATTATTTGACCTACGCATGCATTTTTGAAAGAGTTTTTATGAGAGGTAAAAACGAGGCCAAGTTATGCATAAGTGAGGAGTGAGGTTTCCTCCATGCATCCACCTGACCACCTGACCCATATGCTTTCAACAGTGAATACAACGCCACATGAAAAACACAGTAACGATCGAGATCGATACATCAGTTAGAAGATTTCTAATCAAAATGATGTGATTAATTAGAATTCACTGTTGATCAAAATTATTGTTACAGATAACATAATATGTGGATGATTTAACTTGTTGAACTATTGAAGCAAGTAGTGGTGGGTGGTAGGCTGGTAGGAATGAGACAGAGAGAGGCAGAGAGGTCCATTAATGACACAGTGCGTGCAATCAAACTGGTAAAATCCCCGAATGGAGGGAATCTGAAATCACTTTCTCCATTGCTATTTACTGTTTTAATCCTTCTTTTCCATTTCCAGAATTCCATATCTGATAACACTGTACCTACGTACGTATTCCTCACATCTTATGGCCACTGGTTGTTGGGTTCTTCAGTCCCCTCCATTAAAATCACGTCCGTGGTTTTGCTTTTCTCAGTTTTTCGACTCTCACACACTTCCTTCTCCCACCACATTTTCTACCTCTTTTGTCTCATTCCTATCATCACTACCTAATGCCTATATATTTACTCATCCCAAGTACGTACCCCAGGGGTTACCCTTCCCCAAATCATAAAACTTCTCATAATTTAGTACCTTTCAGTCCTTCAATCACAACTGTTTTGGCTCCAACACAAAACAAATAATTGGAATGCCCCATTATTGGATGCCAGTTCTTCCAGGGCAATGAACAGAGCGTGGCGTTAAGCAAAGAGTGTTTGGTAAACGTGAAATGTGATGTACGATTTTTTTTCTGATTTAAGTTTTATTAAGGGGTCGTTGACTCTGTTTAACATTATAGTTTATTAGATGACTGTATCATGATTCCGGGAAAAAATAAATTATAAGGCTGATGTCAGTTTCCTTCTAATTATTGACCTGATGCTACGGGGCGTATAAAAAAGAGCCCTTCTTGAGGGAATTTGCAGTGTCAGAATTACAGTCACATTGCTGTAATTAAACTAGAAAAGTAAAAGGAGCTAAATTGCTGATATTGAGTAAACCCAGAGCGTGATGTAAGAAGCTGCTTTACAGAAACTTTCGCACAATTAATTCAATGTTAAATTACCTTTTTTTTTTTACCTTTAAAAAATTACATATAAGTTATTTTCAATAAAGAATCAAATTTTGGAGGAATCACGGGACTGGTCCACAAGGACCTGAGACGTTGGTTTAGTAAGATTTTGATAATCATTTGAGTTGGTTTTCATAGTGCTCGATATTAAGGTTTTTCCTGAACTTTCAAAATAATTTTCTTAAAAGAGGAGAAATGCATAATTAGTTCCATTTCTTCGTATGTTACCCAACATATCTTGTCCCTTCCATGTATTTCAGAATGAACCGGCGGACATGGAGGAGACATGGAAAGCAAATTAACTTGAAGTAGAAGCCAAGCCTGAACACTGGATCTCGATGGTCGTCAAAAGGCTATTTACACATGAAAAAGTTAAAAAAAAAAAAAAGATTTTAAGTGTTTCTTTCTTCTTTATTTTTTATACTTGATTTGAATTCGTTCCGGTCAAAAACCCATATATTCCAGGTTTCACACAGTATCCTTTGTCGGGTGGAAAATCAAACTTTCTCTCTCCATGCCCCCGAAATTTCGGTGTCTCGCTTCTCACCATCTGTCTCTTTCCAAGTTCCTTTTTTACTGATGAAGCAATCCGAAAATTAACCTCTCCCACTCTTCCTAGATAAATATTCAACGCTCCACACCACGATCACTCCATTATGAACAACAATACTGGAGAATGATGAAGGAGTGAAATCACAGGACAGATAATATTTAAATATTCCCCGAGAGATTAGAAAAAGTAAGCATCAGAAACATGAGCTGAAAAGCCAGGTAAGGCGTGTGAGATAATAAAGAGGGAGTTGGAAGTCGTTGATAAAGCTAAGGATTCTTGCAAATGTCACAAGATTCTGAGGAGATAAAAACCACTGAGCACTGGAAATGGTCCGAAATGCAAGGCCTTGAGCTTGTGCCCCCTGCTCCTCTTTCCGACTCGACGGCAGAAAACAGAGACTCCCACGCAGAGGAAGCCACCAGAGGAGAACGCAGGGACATGGAAATCTCTGAGCCCAAGAAAGACGGCGGAGACAAGCCTGACACTGTTCCGCCCGTCGGATTCGGCGAGCTTTTCCGATTCGCCGATGGATTAGATTACATTCTAATGGGAATTGGAACGGTGGGGGCAATTGTGCATGGCTGTTCTCTGCCTCTGTTTCTTCGGTTTTTCGCTGATCTTGTGAATTCTTTCGGGTCCAATGCCAATGATGTGGACAAGATGACCCGAGAAGTCGTCAAGGTAACGCAGTCACAGCAAGAAGATACTTTATGATATGGAATGAATGCGTTGTGTATTGAAGCCTTGTATTTGTGGTATTTTGCAGTACGCATTTTACTTCTTGGTGGTGGGTGCTGCTATATGGGCATCCTCGTGGGCAGGTGAGTTCTCTGGACATGGTCTTTCGGGAGGGGGTTTTTTGGTTTATAGTGGCGTGAATGTTGCTAGAACAACTGGGTTTTGTCGCAGAGATATCGTGCTGGATGTGGACTGGAGAGAGGCAGCGACGAAAATGAGAAATAAAGTACCCGAAGCCGCCTTGAACCAGGATATTCAGTATTTTGACACCGAGGTTCGAACGTCCGACGTTGTTTATGCCATTAACACTGATGCTGTGATGTGATGGTCCAAGATGCCATTAGCGGAGAAGGTGAAGCGCCTGTCTTCTTAATTGACTGTTCATCTTGTTCATCTCTGTTTCTATTCATGATAATACTCGGTGCTTGCTTTATGCGCAGCTGGGTAATTTCATTCACTACATGGCTACATTCGTTGTCTGGGTTTGTGGTAGGTTTCACAGCCGTTTGGCAGTTAGCTTTAGTCACACTCGCCATAGTCCCAATGATAGCTGTGATCGGAGGCATTCACACAGCACGTTGGCCAAGCTCTCCGGCAAAA
>NW_021634897.1:0-103263 GCF_004799145.2 Neltuma alba | reverse complement strand
TTTTTCTGAAGCTTCTGGACGTCCATTCTGTTTTTAAATTTTCCCTCCGCCTTCTTACATCATTATCCACCATTTGAAGGCTTGTAATGTTGTATTTTGACATGTAAAACTTCCCTGCCTTCAGCTATGCGTTTTACTAAAGCCCAGGACATGTGTCACTCTCTTTGAAACTCACTGGCCATGGAGCTATGCGTTTTTCTTAAAGTTTTTCCTCATAGAATGCTACACTAGACCACACATGATTGTGGCTCTTAACCAGATTCAAAACACTGCGTTTTAACTCCTAATTCAAGATTTTTGGCTACATCTTTCCAGATTTTATCCATTCTTCACCAATACTTCCAGAATTAGAGAAATCCCTTTCAATCCTGCAATGATACATCAAATTCTCACAACATCATTTCTTATCAAATATGAAAATCTAAAGTTAATCCACATGAACATTTAAATTCAATGGGAAATCACATTATTTAGTTGATCAAAATGTGGTTCATCAGTAAGTGACCATTAACTTTCAGACTTTGGCCACTTTTTTCATCTACTAATTCAACCATTCCAAAAGGGTGTCCTTGGTGACTAGATAAGGCGCCAGCCCACTTGGTTTTTAATTTTTCATGTTTAAACTTGAACTTAGCCTTGAATACAGGGCCTTATCATCCACATGAAATTGTTTCCTCAGATTCCTTTGTCATGAATGATTTTACTCTTCTCCTTGTAGGTTCTAGAGCTCTCATATGCCTCCATTCTAATTTCTTCTAGCTCTTGCAGTTGCAATTTCCTCTCTATTACAGCAGCTTCAAAATCCAGATTACATGCTTTAATTGCCCAATAGGCCTTGTGCTCTAGTTCAACCAGGAGATGGCAAGCTTTTCCATAAACTACCCTATAGGGTGACATTCCTATGGTTGTCTTGTATGCAGTCTTGTAGGCCCATAGAGCTTCTTCCAATTTAATGCTCCAGTCCCTTCTTGATGGTTTAACTATCTTCTCCAAAATAAATCTGTTTAATTTCTCTATTAGAAACCTCTGTCTGACCATTAGTCTGGGGATGATAAGCTGTGGACATCTTGTGAGTAACTCCAAACTTAGAGAACAATCCATTTAAGAGCTTATTGCAAAAGTGACTCCCACTATCACTTATCATAGATTTAGGGATTCCAAATCTTGTGAAGATATGTGACTTTATGAATTTTGAAACTGTGACTGCATCATCTTTCTTTGGGGAATAGCTTCAATCCATCTTGAAACATAATCCATAGCCAAGAGAATATAATGATTTCCAGAGGAAGGTGGGAATGGATCCATGAAATCTATACCCCATACATCAAAGATTTCACAAAAGAGAATAGGATATTGAGGCATCTTATTCCTCTTAGTATTATTACCTCCAAACCTTTGGCACTTGTCACAACTCTTACAAAACTCATAAAATCCTTAAAGAGAGTAGGCCAATAAAATCCAGATTCCAAAATCTTCCTTGAAGTTTTCTTAGCACTAAAATGGCCTCTACAAGCACGAGAATGGCATGCCACCAAGATACCTTGAATTTCTTCATTTGGAACACAACGCCTAATCAATTGGTCATTACACATCCTCCATAAGTGAGGCAGTTTCCAAATGTAATACTTGGCTTCACTTTTGAGCTTCTGAGTCTGAAAATGAGACAATGTAGAAGGGATTAAACCAGTAGCTAGAAAATTGACCATGTTAGCAAACCATGGGTCATGAGAAACTATAGAACAAAGAATAGCAGTTAGAAATTCATCACAAATCAGATTAGGGTCAGAAACTCCCTTAGTTCCTGTTGGCAATTGACTCAAATGGTTTGCAACATGGTTTTTAGCTCCACTCGGCCTTTGATCTCTATGTCAAACTCTTGGAGAAGCAAAACCCATCTTAAAAGTCTAGGTTTAGTGTGTGGCTTGCTAAACAAAAACTTGATAGCAGCATGGTCAATAAAGACAACCACTTTTGATGCAAGAAAGTAAGATCTAAATTTGTCTAAAACAAATACAATAGCATAAAGTTCCTTTTCAGGTTGTGTAATTAATTTGTGCATTGTCAAGGTTTTGGATGCATATGCAATGACTTGAGATAGCTTATTTACTTTTTGACCTAACATAGCACCAATAAGCATGAGATGCATTACAAGCAAGTTCAAAATCTAATTTCCAATGAGGTGCAGAAAGTATAGGTGGAGAACCAAGCATGCTCTTTAATGAATCAAAAGCCTTTTTGCAAGCATCATCAAAAACAAATGCCACATCCTTTTGCATGAGCCTAGAAAGAGGGTTTGCTATTTTGCTGAAATCTTTCACAAATCTTCTATAGAAACCAGCATGTCCAAGGAATGACCTAAGTTCTTTCAAGTTAGTTGGATAAGGCAAAGAAGCAATAACTTCAATTTTGGCTTTGTCTACTTCAATTTCTTTCCTAGAGACTAGATGACCCAAGACAATTCCATTGTCAACCATAAAATGGCATTTTTCAAAATTCAGAATCAAATTCTTATCAATGCACCTAGACAAAACCCTATCTAGACTTTCCAAATAATCATCAAATGTGTCACTATATACAGTAAAATCGTCCATAAACACTTCCATAGATGAGCCTAGAAATTCACTAAAAATGGACATCATAGCTCTTTGAAAAGTACCTAGGGCATTGCATAGCCCAAAGGCATCCTCCTGTAGGCAAATGTCCCAAATGAACAGGTCAATGTGGTCTTGTCTTGGTCTTCTGGAGCAATAAGAATATGGAAATACCTTGAAAAACCATCTAAAAAGCAGTAATTAGTTCTTCTAGCTAATCTTTCAAGCATTTGATCAATAAAAGGCAGAGGAAAGTGATCTTTATGTGTAGCATCATTCAATTTCCTGTAATCAATGCATAGCCTCCATGAGTTTTGGACCCTTGTTGGAATTAATTCACCCTTTTCATTTTTAACAACAGTAATACCACTTTTCTTAGGAACCATTTGCACAGGGCTAACCCACTCACTATCTGAAATTGGATATATAATTCCAGCACTCAAAAGTTTATTCACTTCCTTTTTCACAGCATCTAAGATGAGTGGATTAAGCCTACGCTGTGGTTGTCTCACTGGTTTTACTCCCTCATGAAGTAAAATTTTATGTGTACAAATGGAGGGGGCAATACCAGGAATATCAGCATAGATCAACCTATTGCTTTCTTATTTCTTTTCAAAACAGTGAGCAATTTCTTCTCCTCAATATCAGATAAGAAGCTAGCTATGATAACAGGCAATTTATCATTTTCAGCTAGATATGCAAATTTCAAATGAGAAGGCAATGGTTTAAGTTCCAACTTTGGTGGTTTAATGACAGAAGGTACTAATTCCTTAAGCTCCAAAACAGCTAGACATGCTGAAGGTATGTGTGGGGAATATGCATAATTACAAGATGAATCAAGTGATGTATGACTCTCAGGAATGGCGTTAATTCCAAGAGAAATAAGATCAGAAAACTCCCTATCTCGAATTGTAGAGTTGAGCATATCCTTTCCCCTTATTGCTATAAAAGAATCAGCTACTTGTTGTTCCTCACCTTGACTTTTCTTTCTTTGGTCCACCTCTGTAGAAAGGCTAGAAAAGAAATTAGCAAGATATCGTATAGTATGCAGAGAGTTGGCACAATTAAAATGAAGCGGAATAGAAGAAGTAAGTATAGATTCTAGAGCAAAAGCTATGTTCTCTTCCCTTTCCTTGTTCAATATACCTTGAGTCAGCTTTTTCACTTCTGCAAAATCAGACACAAATCCTTTCCAAGCTCTTGGCTTGATGTATGAGAAAATACCTCATCATTAGTAGAAGATAGATCAAAAGAAAAAGATGACAAAGTGGAAAGTGAGCTATCAACTGTCAAAGAGTCAATACTACACACGTCATCATTATCCTCCAAAAATGAATCAAGGAAGAAAAGAGAATTGACATCAAGAAAAGAAAAACCAATATCCAAAGTTTCTTTCTCATTCAATTTATGCAAAGAGCATTCATATTCTTCCACAGCCTCATCAATCAAACAATCAATAGCATTGACACCCAAAAGTGAATAATCTTCAAAGGGATGTTTCATTGCTTCATAAACATCAAATTGAATTTTCTTATCCCCTACTTCCATGGTTATGTATCCATCTTTCAAGCTTACTACTGTGTTAGCAGTCCTAAGAAAGGCCTACCCAAAATCAGTGTTTCTTGAACATGGGGTGGGGTATCCATATCCAAAACATAAAAATCTGCAGGGATAACCAAGTCTTTGACTTTCACCAAGATATCTTCCAACAATCCTTTTGCCTTCCTAATGGTCCTATCAGCAAGTTGTATTAACATGCTAGTGCTCTTAATAGTTTGAATGCCTAAAGATGTGTATAAGGAAAGAGGCATCACATTAATTGCAGCTCCTAAGTCCAAAAGAGCATTAGCAATATTCAATTGACCAACAGTGCAAGGTATTGTGAAAGATCTAGGATCAGTGCACTTAATGGGTAGTTGAGGTTTAAAAATGGTAGAAACATTAGAGCCCAATTGCACTTTCTCATTAGGTTTACATTTCTTCTTGTTAGTGCACAATTCTTTTAGAAACCTCATGTATTTAGGTGCTCCCTTCAAGGAATCAAGTAAAGGAACATTCACAGCAAGTTTACGAAACAAATTCATAGCATCCTTCTCAAGTTGATCATTAGACAATTTTCTAGATACTAGAAATGAATTAGGAAATGGTAAATCAGAAATTTTTACGTCCTTCTCTTTCTGCTAAGTAATTTGAGAAGTATGTGTTGGATTCTTGTTGCTTATGACTCCTATGTTCTCCTCTTGTACCTGGGAAGATTTAGCTTCTTCCTTATCTCCAAAATGTGTATGAGAAGTTTTCTTTTGCTGTAAGAGTGTCCTCTCTTTCCACTTTCAGATTGCACAGTAGGTGTAGAATCTTCTTCTGAACTAAAATTTGATTCATTGTGACAACGTTCTTATGTAAATCTTACTTTCTTCTCACTAGCCCCTACTTGCTTCCCACTCCTTAAGGATATTGCATTCAAAGACTTTAGATTCACCACAGTGTTGGAGGGTAAATTCCCTTCAATTTTAGCTTGCACCTCACTCAATGAGTTAGCTAGTTGAGTGACATAGCCAGAAAGATTGTTTGTTTTATTTTCTCATTGTTCAAACTTGCTATCAAACTTACTTTCCATGGCAACAAGTTTGGAATTAGAAGAAGCTGCAGTGCTTTTAATCCTTGCCCAAATCACTCATTCCTTCTTTCATAGCTTTAACCAACTCAGCATACCATCGTTTGAAGAAGGGGTATTCTAAATAGGAACTATGACTCTTGAATTTGACTCGAAGGGTGGCCTTTGATTCTGAAATTTCTGTTGTGAAGTTAATTGCCTTTCATCATTAGTCTTCCACCTCAAATTGGGGCGATCACTCTAACCCTCATTATAAGTTGAGGAATATGGGTTCCTCTGTGAGTATTGTCCTTGTTTGCCTTGGTACATAGCAAAAACTTCTTCATAATAACTTAGGCAATCATCACTCATATGCATGGTTGAGGCACAATGTTCACATGATAGTCCAACTAATGCTTGTGAGTAGTTAACAGCACTATAATTCTTCACATTTCTTTGCTTTTCTAAATTTTCCACTCTTTTATCCATCTTTTCAGTGATATGCAATAGTCTCTCCAGCAAACTATCTTGTAAAGGGTTTGTAGAAGACACTTGCCCTCTTTGAGATTCTCGTGTAGTACTGTTGATTGTTGTTGGCCATCCTCTCTAATAGACTCCAGGCATTATAAGGAGTGAGCTCTAGGATTGATCCATGTGTAGCAACATCAATAGTTTCCTTATAAGACACTAATAATCCTTCATAGAAGTATTGTAATAGGTTTACATTGGTGGTTGGGACACTTGCTCAACAAAGCTAAAAACCTAGTCCAATAGTCATAGAGAGACTCTTGGTCTTGCTGAGATACTCCATAGATTTCCTTCCTAAGCCTTGAAGTTCTTGAAGCTGGGAAATACTTGTCCAAGAAGGCTTTCTTGAGTTGTTCCCATGTTAGGGTTGAGTAATGTTGAGGAAGGGTGGTTAACCATTGTCTAGCATTTCCCTCAAGTGTAAAATGGAAAACACTTCTCAATACATCTTCCAAAAGAAGCTCCAAGTGGCTTTATAGTTGCACAAACTGAATACATCAAACTCCAAATGCTGATATGGATCATTACTTGCAAGTCCATAAAATTTGGGTAAGGTACTGATCAAACCACCTTTTATCTCAAAACCAAGATCATGAGCATGAAACCCTCTAGGTGTACAATTAATAGTTGAGTTATTCAATTCCCTGATACTCCTATTATCATCATCAGGGTTCCTAGGGACAGGTACTGCATGTTCTTAGCTTCTTGCTCATCTTGATTGATTTGAGGGGGGAACAGACCGGCTAGAATCAAGTAACGAACGGATGGTAGGACCTTAAGAGAACCTGTCTCTTACAACCCTAGCCATGAAGACACCACAAGGTTGATCAATCCCTTGATACTATCGAGTATTCTCTATGTGAAAGAGGGGAAAAGATAAGAGATGAAAGAAGAAGGATAGGCAAAATGTGAGGATGGAATGAAAGGAGAGAAGAAGTTTATGATGAAAAAAATGGATAAAAAAACATGGAAAATGGAGGCAGGAATTGCAAAATGAAAATAAGGTTGTGAAGGAAAATAGGAAACAAAGTAATTAGGAAAGGTACTACTTTGAGAAAACTTTAGGAAAGTGAGTGCCTTACAAGAAAAGAACTGAAATTAGGCAAGTAGTATAAAAAGGAAGGAAAAGGAATAGGAAACAAAAAAAGAAGGAAACTTGAAGAAAGAAAATAGGAAAGTAGTATGAAAAGGAAAGGAATTCAAAATAGGAAACTAGATAAAACAAAGGAAAATAGAAATAGGAAAGTAGGAGTCTTACCACCCAATTATAAAGATTTAGGAAATTAATTGTGACTTGCGATGGAAGCTCTTTCAAATTAGAAAACTTGCCTCTTATGCTGCAATCTCCAAAATCTGAAACTCTTTCCTTTGTTTTGTTTTTTAATTTTTGATTTTTTTAGCAATTCTGCGGCCTTTTTTCTTTTTTTTTTTTTTGTTTCAACACAACAACACTTTTTTTTTTTTTTTTTCACGAATTTATTTTGCTACTCAAAAGAACAAAGCAAGTCAAATGAATAACAAACAATGGGTAGGAAGGAGATGAAAAGAAAAAAAAAACAAAGGGATGGAAATAGGGAAGAAAGGAGGAAGACAGAATGAGGAGAATGGAAACAAAAAGAAAACGGAAGCAATAGAGAAAGCAAAAAAAATGAAAACACCAAAAGGATAGAACTTGAAAGCTAGCAAACCTTACCTCTGATGCCACTTGATATGGGGAGGAACGGACCGGCTAGAATCAAGTAACGAACGGATGGTTGATCTAAGTAGGACTTGAAAAGAACCTGTCTCTTACAACCCTAGCCATGAAGACACACAAGATCAATCCCTTGATACTGTCGAGTATTCTCACGAGAATACAAGGATGCAAGCAAAGCTCACAAGGAGAGAAATAAACTCAGTTCTCATTCATGTAAGTCTCAATTCAATTACAAAAACGTAGCTTATATATATTCAACAATAGAACACTCTAGAATCAGCATCCTAAGATATAAATACTGGGGATGATGCCTCATTAACAATGTTCAAAAAACCGGACCGGACCGGCTGGTTCAAACCGAAAACCGGTGAACCGGCTATATGTCCAGTCTGGTTCACCTCTTGAACCAAGAAGAATCTAAACCGGTGGTGAACCGATTAAACTGGTGCGACCCGGTCAAAACCCGGGTAACCGTTGGGTTTGGTGGGTTACCTGGTTCACTTTGTGGGGGGAGAAAAAAACACAGAGCTCAAAAAAGAAGAAAGGGAGTTAGTGAGTCACCGGAAAAGAAAAGGAGAGGAGAAAGAAGTACTCCGATGAGGATCTACGCAGCTAGAAAGCCGTGAATCAAGTACTCCAAGCAAAAGTTGATGAAGAAGTTCCATATTGGTTCAAACAAGAAAAATGCCTCGGTACTTAACGTGAAGAAGCTAGATGAAAAAACCAGGTCCACTGCTCTAGAGAAGATATTGACAGAGGTAAGGGTAGCTATAGAAAAGGCTAGATCAGAGAAGATGAACCAGGTAGATCGTGCAAATGCATATCAATACGCCCAGGAGAATAAAATGGGCTCTGGGCATGAAACTCAGGAAAAAAAGTTGTGGTTTTCTAATGTGAATCACGGAATTGGGAAGATAAACTCATGGAACAAGAAAAGAGGAAGGCTGAAGCAATGATGGCTAATCTGTAGCTATGAGCCTATGACATGTCTTGCATCATTTTAGGTTTTTTAATTATTATTATTTTGAAAGTGCAGCACGTGATCTCTAATCTCTCCTCCTCTAATCCTTTACATAAAAATAAAATATTAATATGACACGTTCTTCTATGAATGTATTAGTTTTTTTGTAATGTGTAATATTTTTACTATTTAATATGGTAATTTGTAAATATTATTTTATTTTTAATTAAAACCGGTTTAAATCCGGTTTAACCCCAATCTGACCCATTAACCCTTAACCCATTGTCTTGACCAGTCCGGTTTTTTGTACATTGCTCATTAATGATTATTTGACTATGGGAGGCACCATTTATTACATAGAAATAAAAGGAAATAACTTAAACTTCAAGAATAAGTCTGCTATTTAAAAATAGGAAAGTAGATCAAAACATGATATTCTAGAATACTCCTTGACCAAAAAAAGAACTTAAATCATAATCAATTCATATGATGCCTTCTTGAAGATTCTTGGACGTCACTTATGATCCTTGTCCAAGGTACATGCTTGTCACATGGTATTATAAGTGAATTCTTCAATATGAACCCTACATGGGCCTTGTACATCATCTTGTTGGGCTTCTAGCAATGTGATCACCATTTTAGTACTCCTTTTAGGCTCACTAAAGTGTGCTTCTTCGAAATAAATGGGTTCCAGCTCTTTTAGCTCTCTTATTAGATAACTTAGGGCCTCCTTCATAGCTTTGGTCCTTGCTCTTGTCATTGGGCCTCCAATGCCTTGTAATGGATCTTTTGGAATGTTGGACTTCTTTGTTTGGGCTCCTTGCCCATGCTCTTGATCACACCATGCTCCTTCATCATTCCCTCCCTGCTCGAAAGGATTCGTCCTCGAATCTGCAACATCAAAGAGAGACAAATCAGCAACATTAAAAGTAGCACTAACATTACCATAGGAACTAGGCAAATCTATTTTATAAGCATTGTCATTGATCCGCTCTAAGACTTGGAAAGGGCCATCTCCTCTTGGATGTAACTTAGATTTGTGTTGATCGGGAAATCTCTTCTTCCGCAAGTGTACCCAAACCCAATCTCCAGGCCCAAAGACAATCCTCCGATGACCTTTGTTAGCTTGCCTAGCATATTACCCATTCTTCCTCTCTATGTTGGCTCTCACCTTAGTATGTAATCCCCGCACAAACTCAGCCTTTTTCTTGCCATCAAGATTTGCTTGCTCATTAGAAGGCAATGGTAATATATCTAAAGGAGACAAAGGATTAAAGCCATGAACAACCTCCAATGGAGAGAAGGAAGTAGAAGAGTGAATAGCTCTGTTACATGCAAACTCAATACGAGGCAGACAATTGACCCAATTCTTCAAGTTCTTTTGGATTATTGCACACAACAAGGTAGTGAGTGTTCTGTAGTTTGCCCATCAGTTTGGGGATGTGCCACAGTAGAAAACAACAACTTAGTTCCTAGCTTACTCCATAAAATCCTCCAAAAATGGCTAAGGAACTTCACAACCCTGTCACTCACAATGGTTTTGGGCAATTCATGCAACCTAACAATTTCCTTGAAAAACAAGTCAGCAATATGGATTGCATCATTTGTTTTAGAACATGCAATAAAATGAGCTATTTTACTAAATCTATCAACCACAACAAAGGCATTATCCTTTCCAGACTGAGACCTAGGCAAATCCAACACAAAATCCATAGAAATATCTATGCAAGGTTGGGAACGCACAGGTCAAGGGGAATACAAGCCATGATGTTGAACCTTAGACTTTGCATGCTTACATGTGACACATTTGGTACAAACAGAAATGACATCTTTCCTCATATGAGGCCAATAAAAGTGTTCATGCAAAATAGCTAATGTTTTATCAACACCAAAGTGACCTATCAAACCACCACCATGAGTTTCTTTTACAAGCAGCTCACGCACAGAGCAATTATGAATGCACAATTTATCTTTCTTAAAAAGAAACCCATCAGTCTATAAAAGTCATTCACTCCATGCTTTTCACAAGAAAGCCAAATTTTGGAAAAATCACAATCAGAGTTATACAACCCCTTTCAATAATTCAAATCCTAGTAATCTAGCATGAAGAGAAGTGATAAGAGAATACCTCCTAGAAAGAGTATCAGCAACAACATTCTCTCTACCTTGCTTATGCTTGATCACATAAGGAAACGTCTCTATGAACTCCAACCAGTGAGCGTGCCTCTTGTTAAGCTTACCTTGAATAAAATCAATCCTATGCTCAATTCCTCTTAAGGGAGGAAGCCTATCAGGTATCTCATTTGGGAATAAATCACCAAATTCCTGCAACAAAGACACAACACTAGAGGGCAAAGAGGGGTTAAGATCGTTAGTGGAAAAATAAGCATCCTTACACACAAGCACCAAGACTTGCTCACTCAACAGTGCTCTCTTAACCTCACTTTTTTCAGACATTAAACTCTATCTTTTTTCCACTTTTTTCATGTTCTTTCCTTTTCTTTTCTCTCTCTTTAGTTTCTTTCTTTTTCACTCTCTCCTTTTCTTTCAACTCATTCATTCTTTTGCAATCCTACTCAATCCTCACTTGGTCCTCATAAGCTTCTTTTGGCCTAAGAGGCTTCACTACAATGATTTTTCATTGAATGGTACATAATAACAACTTTTGTAACAATCATGGTGAGCTTTGCTATCAAATTGCCATGGCATTCCGAGTAAGAGATGTCCAACGAGCATTGGAACCACATCACATAGAACTTCAATATGATAGTTTCCAATAGAAAAAGAAACCAGAACCTGCTTAGTGACTTTAGCATCAGCACTATCATTCAACCATTGCAATTTATAAGGTTTAGGATGCTTCATAGTAGGCAAGTTCAGCTTTTCAACAAGGAAGGTGCTAGCAACATTAGTAATGCTACTACTATCAATAGCCACGCTGCATACCTTATTCTTTATAAAACGCCTAGTGTGGAAGACAAGCTCTTGCTGCTCTTTCTCATCATCTTCCTTTACATGAATATTTAGGGCTTTTCTAGCCACCAATGCTTCTTCCGTAACTGGTTCAACTTCATCAATCTCTAATTCAGAGTCATTCACCAAAGAGGACATGTCATCATCGCTTTTATCGCTAGAACATTCCCTGTCATAATCACCATTGTCTTTGATAATGATGGCTCTCTTATTGGGACATTTGGAAGCAATATGCCCCTTTCCATGACATCTAAAACATTGAAGAGAAGAGGTTTTATCAGTAGAAGAAGTTTTAGAGTCAAGTTTCTTACCACCATCGCCCTTGGGCTTTGATTCCTCCTTGGCCTTAGGGGTGAATCTTGCTGCATCCTTAGCCTTGGAATCCGTCAGCAAGCATTGGAACCACATCACATAAAACTTCAGTATGATAGTTCCCACTAGAAAAAGAAACCAGAACCTGCTTAGTGACTTTAGCCTCAGCACTATCATTCAACCATTGCAATTTATAAGGTTTAGGATGCTTCATAGTAGGCAAGTCCAGCTTTTCAACAAGGAAGGTGCTAGCAACATTAGTAATGCTACCACTATCAATAGCTAGGCTGCATACCTTATTCTTTATGAAACACCTAGTGTGGAAGACAAGCTCTTGCTGCCTTTTCTCATCATCTTCCTTTACATGACTATTTAGGGCTTTTCTAGCCACCAATGCTTCTCCTGTAACAGGTTCAGCTTCATCAATCTCCAATTCAGAGTCATTCACTAAAGAGGGCATGTCATCATCACTTTTATCGCTAGAATTTTCACTGTCATGCTCACCATTGTCTTTGGTAATGATGGCTCTCTTATTGGGACATTTGGAAGCAATATGCCCCTGTCCATGACATCTAAAACATTGAAGAGAAGAGGTTTTATCAGTAGAAGAAGTTTTAGAGTCAAGTTTCTTACCACCATCACCCTTGGGCTTTGATTCCTCCTTGGCCTTAGGGGTGAATCTTGCTGCATCCTCAACCTTGGAATCCTTCCACGTGGTGGTTGGTTTAGAGTCCCTCCAGCCATAGGATTAGGATTTGGAGTGTTTCTCTTTAAACCACTTTTCAACTTTGATGGCTTTGTGCACCAACTCCTCCTTATCAACAAAAGTCTACATCTCAACTTTGTCTCTAATTTCAGGTCTCAGACCATCAATAATTCTGCTCATGCTTGTTTCTTCATCTTCTTGTACTCCAACACACATAAGAAGATCAGGCTCATGTACATACTCTTCTACTGTCATGGAGTCTTGGCTAAACAGTCGCAACTTTCTATTAAGCTCTCGATAATAGAGACTAGGAACATACTTCTTGTGCATGAGTTTCTTTAGCTTCTCCCACGCACGAGGGGGACCTTTGCCCTTAAGGCGTCTCTTAAGCTGCAAATCTTCCCACCAAATAGTAGCATAGTTAGAAAACTGAGAAGCTCATTTTACCTTCTATTCTTCAGGCCAATCATTCAATCCGAAGATCCGCTCGAACTTCATCTCCCAATCAAGATATTTATCTAGATTGGTATTACCCTTGAAAGTAGGATACTTGATCTTTGGATCAATTATGGCCACGTCATTTTTGGAACGTTTGCTCCTGCTCTTCCAAGTTGATGAACCATTTCCACCTCGTCATCACTACTATCTGCTTTGGATATCCTTAACTCTTCCATTTCCATCTTGAGTTTGAGAAACTCATCTCTCATAGCCCTCATGAATACTTTGATGTCTGTGTTGAATTCTTCGTTATTGGATTCTTTCCCGCTCATCTTCAACCTGAGATGTTAGTTGAAGCAAAGAGAAAAACAAATAGAAATAATGGACCTCACCACTTGATGCGATACAGCAAGCTAACTCCTCAACTTCCAATGATCCATTGCAAATTCCAACTGGACCAATCACAAGAGCAAGAGCTAAAAGAATTAAGGAAGCTTTGAGTGGGCTAGTGCAAGACACCTTGATAAAGCAAATGGCATTTGTTGGAGCATCAAATCTGGATAAAAATGCTGAGGACATCACTAATGTCATTTGGGCTGAAAATGAAGCTACTGATCATATCTTGGGCTTGGAGACTTCAATTTAAGGAGCCTGGATCAAGTACAACACATGAGAAGACTCATTTGGGCCTAATTAATCATATTTTGGGCTTGATATGCTGATTATATTTCATTAAATGCGTTTGAGCAAAAATTCATAATTAGTTGGCAGATTTGACTTTTGAGTTTCCAAGTTACCTATATCAAGTCCTTATGAATTTATTATATTTTGATTTTCTAGATTGCATTTAATGCTTTTTAGGTCAGATTTCTAAATGTATCCTCTGTAAGATATTGTAACCCTCATTTTGGAGGAGATTTGGAATTTGAATGAAAAACTTGCATTTTGCAATTTCTGATTTGAGAGGGGTTCTCTCTAGGGTTCTTCATTGAACTAACAGACTTATTGATAGCATACCAAGAAGTGTTCAATATGGAGGTCTTGAAGCCCAAGAAATGCTCATTCGATTAGGGGCCCAACCAGCCCTCCAAAGTGCTCAAAGGATTTATAGCTTCAGAATGCTTACATGGAGGATGATATGGATTATTGCTTGGACGATGACATGGACACATGCGGAGCTTGACGTGACATATGAAAGGCCACCCCGAAAGCCACCATGGCATGTGAGTCATTAGAGTGTAAACACTTGGACCTTAAGAAAGACAAGAGCGCGTTCTAAGAGCCTAAAAGGAGATTTGATGCCAATTCCTATGTAATTAAAGGCCCAACACAATCATATGTATCTGGAGGAGTTTATTAGAGCTATAATCTTTTAAATTGGGGCCCAAATGCATTGTGTTATGGACCATAGGAGTTCTAGAATGTGATTCAACCATATTCAAGCCCAAATGGGTGTCTAAAAGGCCCATACATGCTTATAGACGTGAATAGCAATTATGAAGATCTATTTGGAAGGTCCAAGAAGATTGAAGAAGCATAAAGAGTGATCTTATATGATATTAAATAGGATTCTATTTGTTTTAATTAGTTTCCTATTTTACAGTTTCCTATTTTGTATTGATTGCTTCTTGAAGGCAAAGACTTACTTATTTTGTATTGCATTAATTAGTAGAGAATCAAATAATATCCTTCTTATTAATGAAGGGATCTTGCTGGGTGGTGTGTGATCTAAATTATTCTATTTTGACTAGCAAGTTAGAGTATTCTAGAAAGTCTTTTGATTTTCCTAAATTTGTTGTATTTTTGATGCATTTTATTTAGTTAGTGTCTTAGGCTCTAAAAACTTATATTGGGTTTTTAGGGCTTAGGTTATCAATTAGGGTTTTCATTTTAGGGTTTTCAAGAGTCTTAGTCTATAAATAATTCAGTATGTACTCTTTTCAGGGGAGAGATGATTTTGAATAATTAATAAAATGAGAATTTTATTTCTCTTTGTGTAAGCCTTGCTTGCATCCTCGTATTCTCGTGAGAACACTTGATAGTATCAAGGGAGTGATCAACCGTGTGGTGTCTTCATGGCTAGGGTTGTAAGAGACGGGTTTTCTTAAGGTCCTACCTAGATCAACCGTCCGTCCGTTACTTGATTCTAGCCGGTCCGTATGTCCCCTCATATCACTTATCAAGGCTTGATCAACCTTGTGGCGTCTTTCAACACTTCGGGTCCCTGTTCTCCCGTGTTTAAGGGTTCAAGTGGATCACCAGACCTTTGTTTACGTTCTTAAGGTACGTATATTCAGATTGGTTGTGGGTTCTCACCATCTTGGTATCAGAGCCTTGGATCTAAACTCAGGTCATTTTTTTCTATTAGTTTACCTTCATTTTCGTTCTTCATCTGGTGTCTTTTCTTGTGTCTATTTGTCTTCTGCGTTTCTGTCCATCACCAAAATTGTCGTCCTTGTTCATTCACTTTTCCATTGAGTTTTGTGATATTTAATAGGTCATTTTCATACTTTGGAATCCCTTCTTTCTTCTCGTTTTGGTTTTATCTAAATCCGACTTTTCTAAAGCATTTTATACTCATTTGAAAAGGACCCATTTTCTGGAATTTCTGGGTTCAGATTGCTTGTTCTGTTTTGTTTATGGTATTTTCGTGATTTTCTTTGCATTATTCAGTGAAAAAAAAAAACCAAAAAAAGGGGGGAAAGACAAGAAAAAGAAAAAAAAGTAACCAAAAAAAAAAGGAACAGAAAAAAAACAAAAAAAATTATAGTGCTAGAAGTGTTTTGAGCAAATCATCGTCATATCCAAATTCTGTTTTGGCTTTTGCAATATTTGTGTCAATTGAATTTCTGATTTTTCTTGGAAGTCCATATTCAATACTCTTAATTTCTCAAGGTTCCCAAGTGTTGGCTGATTCTACATATTGTGATTGCTTTGTTTAAATAGCTTAGTTCTTTAAAGAGCCTCAAGAGGGATATCAGAGTGGAAAAAGGCAAGAGTGACATACCTCAATTTAAAAGCCAAGTTTGAGTGAAACACGAGTGTTGAGTATTATTCTTGAGGGAAACACATGAGGAAATTTGTGAGGAACTTTACTTCACTAACATAATTATTTTTCCTTGAAGTCACAATGTCTAATGCAGATGGGACATCTGGTGGTGGTGGAAATCCAATGAATATTGAAGACACCCTTAGGGCAATACAGCAACATTTTCAACTGATGAATGTGGTTTATGGAGAGAGAAGGGATAGAATGGATAGACAAGATGAAAGGATTGCAAATATGCAAAGAGCTCGACTTAATCCTAGAAGGCATAGAAGGCAAAGGGAGGTTTCTATGGATGACTTTGAATTCGAGTATGAATCTGAAGTTGAACTGATAAGGAATAGGCATAGAGGAGATAGGTATGGGAGAAGACATGGGGAGAAATAACCCAAGGGATTGTCATAATTATTCTGAAGCTAAAAAGGTGAAGTTGACAGCAATAGAATTCACTGATTATGCCATTGTTTGGTGGCATAAATTGGGCATTAATAGGAGGAATAATGGAGAGAGGCCTGTAACAACTTGGAGAGAAATGAAAGCTCTCATGAGGAAGATATTTGTTCCCAACCATTATTTTAGAGAGCTTTATCAAAAGTTACAGACCCTTGCATGAGGTCTTAGGAGTGTGGAGGAGTATAATAAGGAGATGGAATTGGCCATGATAAGAGCTAATGTGCAAAAAGATAGAGAAGTAGTAATGGCCCGATTTCTAAGTGGGTTGAACAAAGATATAGCTGACATAGTGGAATTGCATCATTATGTGGAACTAGAAGACATGGTGCATATGGCCATTAAGGTGGAAAAGCAACTCAAGCGAAAAGGTGCTTCAAAATTTCATTCTGGATCAAGTTCTTCTTTCAAACAGAATTGGAAGAAAGGAGAAAAAAACTATCCAAAAGGAGACCACTAGAGGCAAAGAAGAAGCTTCACCAAAGAGCAAAGGTAAATTTGATTCCCAAACTTCTAGAAATAGGGATATAAAATGTTTCAAGTGTCTGGGTACAGCTCATATTGCTTCTCAATGCCCCAACAAGAGAGTCATGATTCCAAAAAATAATGAAGTTGTGACTGAAAGTGATGACTCCATGCCTCTACTTGGATATGCTAGTGATGATGGGATTGAGTATGCTGTGGAAGGAGAATGCCTTATGGTTAGAAGAGCCTTGAATTGTCAAGTGAAGGAAGATGAGTTGAATGAGCAAAGGGAAAATATTTTCCATACTCGCTGCCTCATTAATAACAAGGTATGTAGTTTAATAATTGATGGTGGGAGTGTTACAAATGTTGCAAGTACTACAATGGTTGAGAAATTGAATTTGCCCACTGTTAGACACTAATACAAGCTGCAATGGTTGAATGAATGTGGGGAAATTAAAGTTGATAAGCAAGTTCTTGTTTCTTTTTCAATTGGGAAGTATTGTGATGAAGTATTATGTGATGTTGTTCCTATGCATGCTGGACATATACTTTTGGGAAGACCTTGGGAATTTGATAGAAAGGTAAAGAAAGATGGGCTTACAAATAGATATTCTTTTGTAATGAACAACAGACCCATTACTCTTGTACCATTGAACCCAAAGCAAGTGTATGAGGATCAACTTAAGATGAAAAAAGAGAGCAATATGAAAAATGTGAGAGAGACATAAAAAGGAAATGGGAATGAAAAGGAGAGGAAAGCTGAGAGTTCAAAAAAAGAATTTCAGAAAAAAAAAATGAAGAGAGAAAATAGAAGAAGAAATTGAGTTTTTATGCAAAAGAAAGTGAAGTGAGGAATGCCTTTTTGGCTTAACAACATTTGCTTCCCCTTGTTTACAAGGAATCCTTTTTGGATACTAATGACATTAACTCTTCCTTTCCAAGTGTTGTTAGTTCTTTATTGCAGGAATATGATGATGTGTTCCCAAAAGTCTTAATTTTAAGTACAAAAACGTAGCCTATATATAGGCAACCATAGAACACTCTAGAATCAGCATCTTAAGACATAAATACTAGGGATGATGCCTCATTAATGATTATTTGACTATGGGAGGCATCATTTCTTACATAGAAATAAAAGGAAATAACTTAAACTTCAAGAACAAATCTGCTATTTGAAAATAGGAAACTAATTAAAACAAATAGAATCCTAATTAATATCAATAATATCACTCTTGATGCTTCTTGAATCTTCTTGGACCTTCCAAATGGACCTTCATTGCTATTCACGTCCAAAAGCATAAATGGGCCTTTTAGACATCCATTTGGGCTTGAATGTGGTTAAATCACGTTCTGGGATTCCCATGGTCCATAGCATAATGCATTTGGGCCACAACTTAAAAGATTATAACTCCAATAGACTCTTCCATACATATATAATCGTGTTAAGCCTTCAGCAACATGAAAACTGGCTTTAAATGCTCCTTTTGGGCTCTTAGAACGTGTTCTTATCTTTCTCAAGGTCCAAGTGTTCATAGTCCAATGACTTATATGCCATGGTGGTTTTCGGGGTGGCCTTTCATATGTCACGTTAAGCTCCATATGTATCCATGTCATCATCCAAGGAATGATCCATGTCCTCCTCCATGTAAGCATTCTAGAGTTATAAATCCCTTGAACATTCTGGTGGGCTTGTTGGGCTTCTAATTGAGGGAGTGTTATTTGGGCTTCATGACCTTCATATTCAACGCCTCCGGGTATGCTATCAAAAAATTGTTTGCAAATATGAAAAAGTGTGATTTTTGTATGGATAAAATTGTTTTTCTTGGCTTCGTGGTGAGTGCTAAAGGAATAGAAGTTGATGAAGAAAAGATAAGAGCTATAAAAGAATGACCGACACCTAAAAGCATAACTGAGGTGAGAAGCTTTCATGGTTTGGCTAGTTTTTATAGGCGCTTTGTGAAAGATTTTAGCACACTTGCTGTACCACTCACTGAAGTTATTAAAAAATCAGTTAGTTTTAAATGGGATAAAGAACAAGATATCGCATTCATTAGGCTTAAGGATAAATTGTGTTCTACACCTGTGTTAGTATTGCCTCACTTTAACAAAACTTTTGAGATTGAATGTGATGCATTTGGAGTTGGAATAGGAGCTGTTTTGATGCAGGAAGGAAAGCCAATTGCTTATTTTAGTGAAAACTTAAATGGAGCAGCCTTGAAGTATACAACATATGACAAGGAGCTCTACGCACTTAAGAGAGCATTAGAGAATTGGTAACACTATCTTTGGCCTAAACAATTTGTAATTCATACTGATCATCAATCTTTGAAGCACATTAAGGGTCAAGGTAAGCTGAACAAGAGACATGCAAGGTGGCTAGAATTTATTGAGACATTTTCATGTTATCAGATACAAGAAAGGTCAAGAAAATGTGGTGGCTGATGCATTGTCAAGAAGGTATACTCTTCCTACTATTCTAAATGCTAGGTTCCTTGGTTTTGAATATATCAAGAAATTGATGCCATTGATGCTGATTTTGCTGAAGTGTTTCTTGCTTGTGAAAAGAAAGCATTTGAAAAGTTTTATAGGATTGATGGGTACTTGTTTAGAGAAAACAGATTGTGTGTGCCTCAATGTTCCTTGCGGGAATTACTTGTGAGAGAAGCACATGGGGGAGGATTAATGGGTCACTTTGGTGTGAAAAAGACTTTGGATGTTTTGTATGAACATTTCTTTTAGCCTAAAATGAAACGTGATGTGGAAAGAATCTGTGCTAAATGCATAACTTGTAAAAAGGCTAAATCTAGAGTCTTGCTGGAATTACCTGTGCCTAGTGAACCTTGGGTAGATATATCAATGGATTTTATTTTGGGTTTACCTAGGTCAAGAAAGGGTATGGATTCCATATTTGTGGTTGTTGACAGATTTTCTAAAATGGCACATTTCATTGCTTGCCATAAAACTGATGATGCCACATACATTGCTGATTTGTTCTTTAAGGAAATTGTAAGACTTCATGGTGTTCCTAAAAGTATTATTTCTGATAGGGATACAAATTCTTGAGTCATTTTTGGAGGGTTTTGTGGGGTAAGCTGGGTACTAAATTATTGTTTTCTACTACTTGTCATCCACAAATTGATGGACAAACTAAAGTAGTTAATAGAACTTTTACTCAATTGCTTAAAACTATGATTCAAAAGAACCTGACGAATTGGGAAAATTGCTTGTCATTCATTGAATTTGCTTACAATAGGAGTGTGCATTCATCTACTGATTATTCTCCTTTTGAAATAGTGTATGGTTTTAATCCACTAACTCCCTTGGATTTATTACCATTGCCTATTGATGAGAGGGCAAGTCTTAATGGGACAAAGAAAGCTGAAACAGTGAAACAACTTCATCAAAAAGTGAAACAATGAATTGAAAAGAAAAATGAGCAATATGCATCCAAGGCTAACAAAGGAAGAAGGCGTGTTCTCTTTGAACGTGGTGATTGGGTGTGGGGTGCATATGAGGAAAGATTTCCAGCTCAAAGAAAGTCCAAATTAGCTCCAAGAGGAGATGGTTCGTTTCAAGTGCTTGAAAGAATCAATGACAATGCTTACAAAATTGATTTACCTAGTGAGTATAATGTTAGTGCTACTTTTAATGTGGCTGATTTATCTTCTTTTAATGTAGGTGATGATTCGAGATCGAATCCTTTTCAGGAGAGAGGGAATGATGTGATACAGCAAGCTAACTCCTCAACTTCCAATGATCCATTGCAAATCACAACTGGACCAATCACAAGATGATATGAGGGGACGTACGGACCGGCTAGAATTAAGTAACGGACAGACGGTTGATCTAAGTAGGATCTTAAGAGAACGTGTCTCTTACAACCCTCGCCATGAAGACACCACAAGGTTGATCAATCCCTTGATACTGTCGAGTATTCTCACGAGAATATGAGGATGCAAGCAAAGCTCACACTGAGAGATTAACTCAATTCTCATTCATCTAAATATGAATTCAATTACAAAAAATGTAGCCTATATATAGGCAACAATAGAATACTCTAGAATCAGCATCCTAAGACATAAATGCTAGAGATGATGCCTCATTAATGATTATTTGACTATGGGAGGCACCATTTATTACATGGAAATAAAAGGAAATAACTTAAACTTCAATAACAAGTCTGCTATTTAAAAATAGGAAAGTAGATCAAAACATGATCTTCTAGAACACTCCTTGACCAAAAAAACGAATTTAAATCATAATCAATTCATAATGAGGCCTTCTTGAAGATTCTTGGACATCACTTATGACCCTTGTCCAAGGCACATGCTTGTCACATGGTATTTTAAGTGAATTCTTCAATCTGAACCCCGCATGGGCCTTGCACACCATCTTGTTGGGCTTCTAGATTCAATGTGATCACCATTTTTGGACTCCTTTTAGGCTCATTAAAATGTGTTTCTTCGAAATAAATGGGCTCCAGCTCTTTTAGCTCTCTTATTAGACAATTTAGGGCCTCCTTCATAGCTTTGATCCTTGCCTTGTCATTGGGCCTCCAATGCCTTGTAGTGGATCTTTTGGAATGTTGGACTTCTTTGTTTGGGCTCCTTGCATGTGCTACTGATCACACCATGCTCCTCCATCATTCTCTCCTTGCTCAAAAGGATTCGTCCTCGAATTTGTAACATCAAAGAGAGACAAATCAGCAACATTAAAAGTACCACTAACATTACCATAGGAACTAGGCAAATCTATTTTATAAGCATTGTCATTGATCCGCTCTAAGACTTGAAAAGGGCCATCTCCTCTTGGGTGTAACTTAGATTTGCGTTGATCGGGAAATCTCTCCTTCCGCAGGTATACCCAAACCCAATTTCCAGGATCAAAGACAATCCTTCAACGACCTTTGTTAGCTTGCCTAGTATATTGCTCATTCTTCCTCTCTATGACTCTCACCTTAGCATGTAATCCCTGCACAAACTCATCATTTTTCTTGCCATCAAGATTTGCTTGCTCATTAGAAGGCAATGGTAATATATCTAAAGCAACAACTTAATTCCTAGCTTACTCCATAAAGTCCTTCAAAAATAGCTAAGGAACTTCACATCCCTGTCACTCACAATGGTTTTGGACAATCCATGTAACCTAACAATTTCCTTGAAAAACAAGTCAACAATATGGACTGCATTATTTGTTTTAGAACATGCAATAAAATGAGTCATTTTACTAAATCTATCAACCACAACAAAGACACTATCCTTTCCAGACTGGGACCTAGGTAAATCCAACACAAAATCCATAGAAATATCTACCCAAGTTTGGGAAGGCATAGGTCAAGGGGAATACAAGCCATGAGGTTGAACCTTAGACTTTGCATGCTTACATGTGACACATTTGGTACAAACGTAAATGACATCTTTCCTCATATGAGGCCAATAAAAGTGTTCATGCAAAATAGCTAATGTTTTATCAACACCAAAGTGTCCCATCAAACCACCACCATGAGTTTCTTTTACAAGCAGCTCACGCATAGAGCAATTAGGAATGCACAATTTATCTTTCTTAAAAAGAAACCCATCAGATCTATAAAAGTCATTTACCCCATGCTTTTCACAAGAAAGCCAAATTTTGGAAAAATCACAACCAGAGTCATACAGCCCTTTCAATTATTCAAATCTGAGTAATCTAGCATGAAGAGAAGTGATAAGAGAATACCTCCTAAAAAGAGCATCAGCAACAACATTCTCTTTACCTTACTTATGCTTGATCACATAAGGAAACGTCTCTATGAACTCCAACCAGCGAGCGTGCCTCTTGTTAAGCTTACCTTGAGACTTTAGAAACTTCAAACTTTCATGATCAAAGTGAATAATGAACTCCTTGGGCCATAAATAATGCTGTCATGTTTCTAAAGTTTGTTTTAAAGCATAGAGTTCCTCATCATAAGTAGAGTAATTCAAAGAAGCTCCACTTAATTTCTCACTGAAGTAAGCAACAGGCCTAGACTCTTGCATTAGAACAGCACCAATACCAATCCCAGAAGCATCACATTCAACTTCAAAAACTTTATTAAAATCCGGCAAACACAAAAGTAGTGCATTGGTTAATTTCTCTCTCAAAATATTAAAAGCTGTTTCTTGTGTTTCACCCCATCTAAATGTCACATGCTTCTTAACAAGCTCATTTAGAGGCGCAGCAATAGTCAAAAAATCTTTGACAAACCTCCTATAGAAACTTGCTAGTCCATGGAAGCTCCTGACTTCATTGGCATTCTTTGGGGTTTGCCAATTTCTGATAGCTTTCACCTTTTCCTCATCCACACGGATCCCTTGAGCACCTACAACAAAACCAAGAAACACAACAGAATCCATGCAAAAGAAGCATTCTTGAAAATTAGCATATAAGCTATTCTCGCTAAGAGTTTGAAACACCTCATGCAAGTGAATAACATGGTCATCTATTGTTCTACTATAGAAAAGAATATCATCAAAGTAGACAACCACGAACTTCCCAATAAATGAACGAAAAACATGATTAATCAAGCTCATGAAAGTACTAGGTGCAATAGTTAAACCAAAAGGCAGAACCATTCATACAGTCCAATCCAAATTTAGTTTTAAATGTTGTTTTCCATTCATCTCCCTCTTTCATACGAATTTGATGATAACCACTCCTAAGATCAATTTTAGAGAAAAAAGTAGCACAATGCAACTCATCTAACATGTCATCTAATCTAGGAATGGGGTAGCGATACTTAACTGTTATTTTGTTTATGGCTCCACAATCAACGTACATTTGCCACGAACAATCTTTCTTAGGCACTAAGAGTACTGGAGCAGCACATGGACTCAAGCTTTCTCTCACAAAGCCTTTCCTCATAAGCTCATCTACTTGGCATTGAATTTCTTTGGTTTCCTCAGGATTGGCTCTATAAGCAAGTCTATTAGGTAGAAAAGCTCCAGGAATAAAATCAATCCTGTGCTCACTCAACAAAGACACAACACTAGAGGGCAAAGAGGGGTTAAGATCATTAGTGGAAAAATAAACATCCTTACACACAAGCACCAAGACTTGCTCACTCAACAGTGCTCTCTTAACCTTACTCTTTTCAGACATTAAACTCTCTATCTTTTTCCACTTCTCTCATGTTCTTTCTTTTTCTTTTCTCTCTCTCTAGTTTCTTTCTTTTCCACTCTCTCCTTTTCTGTCAGTTCATTCATTCTTTTGCAATCCCGCTCAATCCTCACTTGGTCCTCATAAGCTTCTTTTGGCCTAAGAGGCTTCAATACAATGATTTTTCCATTGAATGGTACAGAATAACAACTTTTGTAACAATCATGGTGAGCTTTGCTATCAAATTGCCATGGCCTTTCGAGTAAGAGATGTCCAGCAAGCATTGGAACCACATCACATAAAACTTCAGTATGATAGCTTCTAATAGAAAAAGAAACCAGAACCTGCTTAGTGACTTTAGCCTCAGCACTATCATTCAACCATTGCAATTTATAAGGTTTAGGATGCTTCACAGTAGGCAAGTCCAGCTTTTCAACAAGGAAGGTGCTAGCAACATTAGTAATGCTACTACTATCAATAGCCATGCTGCATACCTAGTGTGGAAGATAAGCTCTCGCTGATCTTTCTCATCATCTTCCTTTACACGAATATTTAGAGCTCTTCTAGCCACCAATGCTTCTCCCGTAACAGGTTCAGCTTCATCAATCTCCAATTCAGAGTCATTCACCAAAGAGGGCATGTCATCATCACTTTTATCGCTAGAACGTTCACTATCATACTCACCATTGTCTTTGATAATGATGGGTCTCTTATTGGGACATTTGGAGCAATATGCCCCTTTCCATGACATCTAAAACATTGAAGAGAAGAGGTGTTATCAGTAGAAGAAGTTTTAGAGTCAAATTTCTTACCACCATTGCCCTTAGGCTTTGATTCCTCCTTGGCCTTAGGGGTGAATCTTGTTGCATCCCTTGGAATCCTTCCACTTGGAGGTTGGTTTAGAGTCCCTCCAGCCGTAGGATGAGGATTTGGAGTGTTTCTCTTTAAACTGTTTTTCAACTTTCATGGCTTTGTGCACCAACTCCTCCTTATCAACAAAAGTATACATCTCAACTTTGTCTCTAATTTCAGGTCTCAGACCATCAATAATTCTGCCCATGCTTGATTCTTCATCTTCTTGTACTCCATCACGCATCTTAAGAAGATTAGGCTCATGTGCATACTCTTCTGCTGTCATAGAGTCTTAGCTAAACAGTCGCAACTTTCTATTAAGCTCTCGATAGTAGAGACTAGGAACATACTTCTTGCACATGAATTTCTTTAGCTTCTACCACGCACGAGGGTGACCTTTGCCCTTAAGGCGTCTCTTAAACTCCAAATCTTCCCACCAAATAGCAGCATAGTCAGAAAATTGAAATGAAGCTGATTTTACCTTCTTTTCTTCAGGCCAATCATTCAATCCGAAAATCCGCTTGAACTTCATCTCCCAATCAAGATATTTATCTGGATTGGTATTGCCCTTGAAAGTAGGATACTTGATCTTTGGATCAATTATGGCCACGTCATTTTTGGAATGTTTGCTTCTGCTCTTCGAAGTTGACGAACCAGATCTAATCACCTCGTCATCACTACTATCTACTTTGGATATCCTTAACTCTTTCCATTTCTATCTTGAGTTTGAGAAACTCATCTCTCATAGCCCTCATGAATACTTTGATGTCTGTGTTGAATTCTTCGTTATTGGATTCTTTCCCGCTCATCTTCAACCTAAGATGTTGTTAGAAAGTGGTAACCTTTACAACCAGAAATTGTAAGAGCCAGCAACTATTTGAAAGAGGGGGAAAAGATAAGAGATGAAAGAAGAAGATAGGCAAAACGTGAGGATGGAATGAAAGGAGAGAAAAAAAATGAGGAGAGAAGAAGTTTATGATGAAAAAAATAGATTAAAAAAAAAGTGGAAAATGGAGGCAGGAATTATAAAATGAAAATAAGGTTGTGAAAGTAAAGGAAAATAAGAAACAAAGTAATTAGGAAAGGTACTACCTTGAGAAAACTTTAGGAAAGTGAGTACCTTGCTAGAAAAGAACTAAAATTAGACAAGTAGTATGAAAAGAAAGGAAAAGGAATAGGAAACAAAAAATAAAGGAAACTTGAAGAAAGAAAATAGGAAAGTAGTATGAAAAGGAAAGGAATTCAAAATAGGAAATTAGATAAAACAAAAGAAAGTAGAAATAGGAAAGTAGGAGTCTTACCACCCAAGTATAAAGATTTAGGAAATTAATTGTGACTTGCAATAGAAGCTCTTTCAAATTAGAAAACTTGCCTCTTATGCTGCAATCTCCAAAATCTGAAACTCTTTCCTTTGTTTTGTTTTTTAATTTTTGATTTTTTAGCAATTCTGCGGCCTTTTTTCTTTTTTCTTTTTGTTTCAACACAACAGCACTTTTTTTTCTTTTTTTTTCACGAATTTTTTTTGCTACTCAAAAGAACAAAGCAAGTCAAATGAACAACAAACAATGGGTAGGAAAGAGATGAAAAGAAAGAAAACGAAAAGGAAAAAGAAAACAAAGGGATGGAAATTGGGAAGAAAGGGGAAGCTAGAATAAGGAGAATGGAAACGAAAGGAAAACGGAAGCAATAGAGAAAGCAAAAAAATGAAAACACCAAAAGGATAGAACTTGAAAGCTAGCAAACCTTAGCTCTGATGCCACTTGATATGAGGGGGGAATGGATCGGCTAGAATCAAGTAACGAACAGATGGTTGATCTAGGTAGGACCTGAAGAAAACCTGTCTCTTACAACCCTGGCCATAAAGACACATAAGGTTGATCAATCCCTTGATACTATTCGAGTATTCTCACGAGAATACAAGGATGCAAGCAAAGCTCACAAGGAGAGAAATAAACTCAGTTCTCATTCATCTAAGTCTCAATTCAATTACAAAAACGTAGCTTATATATAGGCAACAATAGAACACTCTAGAATCAGCATCCTAAGACATAAATGCTAGGGATGATGCCTCATTAATGATTATTTGACTATGGGAGGCACCATTTATTACATAGAAATAAAAAAAAATAACTTAAACTTTAAGAACAAGTTTGCTATTTAAAAATAGGAAAGTAGATCAAAACATGATCTTCTAGAATACTCCTTGACCAAAAAACAAATTTAAATCATAATCAATTCATAATGATGACTTCTTGAAGATTTTTGGACGTCACTTATGATCCTTGTCTAAGGCACGTGCTTGTCACATGGTATTTTAAGTGAATTCTTCAATCTGAACCCTATATGGGCCTTGTACATCATCTTGTTAGGCTTCTAGCAATGTGATCACCATTTTTGGACTCCTTTTAGGCTCACTAAAATGTGCTTCTTCAAAATAAATGGGCTCCAGCTCTTTTAGCTCTCTTATTAGACAATTTAGGCCATCCTTCATAGCTTTGGTCCTTGCTCTTGTCATTGGTCCTCCAATGCCTTGTAATGGATTTTTTGGAATGTTGGACTTCTTTGGAGTAAGAATAGCTACAAATTAGAGCAATGAGTAAGTTACACAATGAAAAACAAGTATGATTAGCCAAAAAGTCAAGAATCCAAATCCAAAACCTTCTAATTATGCAGTAACTAAAAAAAAAAACACACAACCTAATTCTATCCTAAGTGCACTAAAACACTACAACACGAGGGAGATAGAGTTCCCCAGGAATGGTGCCAAAAATTTGATCTTATGTTGTTTACAACCAAATTATCACTTTAAAGAATGCAGCAAAGTAGCTTCCAATCAGAGGTCGATCTTAAGGAACTCAAGAGTCTAATAGTATTATTAAGTGATTAAGTTACAAATTAGGGAAGAAATTAGGTGAATGCATTGCTAACTGAGATGAAATCATTTCTAAGACTGTAATCAAATGCTACTAAAATCAGAATTCAGAAAAGAGAATGTTTGGAGATTGGAATTCAATGAGATGAATGATTCCTAGGAGGTATAACTTTGCCTTCACTGCCTTTCTTGCATCAATCAGAATTTAAGAGCTTTAATTGAATTAATTTCTGATGAGGTGAGATTGATTAAATGGAGATTCAACCACTTCCAAAAGAAATATTAACCAATACTTCTCAAGAATTCAATCATAATGTATAAATCCATAACTAGACCTAGATAAAGAATCATACATCGTTACTTTAAATCAAGAAGATAACCTCCGAATACAATTAACCAAATCTCAAATCACAGAAGTGGATAGAGAGGAGTCTGAATCCCAAAACAAAGATTGACAACACAATCAAAATGTTACTGAAATTAAAAACCTATAAACTCTAAACTCTTCCTTGTTTAACTATGGCTCAGACTCCATTATATCTTCTAGAAATCCTTGAAGCTTAGCTGGACATGGAGGATGAAAGACTCAAGCTGGAGGATAGGAACTTCATCGCAGTAACGGTGATGGTTGGGAAATGGAGGATTTGGACAAAGGATTTCAAAAGGACCAAAAAATGCAGAGAGATGAAGATGAAGATGAAGATGGAAAACTAAAGAGAAACTCAATCTGAAAAGTTTGTCCTCCCCTAAATGCTTTCCTCCCTTGTAATTAATGCCTCCCAACTGAAAATCAGTTCAGGATCCGCATGCTAACAAAAATGGAGCTCCAAGATCTGGTTCCATTCCCTCCCAGATTCTGTCGCGCGCCTTCTGGTTCAACTTGCTGATTTCCGTCATCCGTCGCGGTGCCAATGATCATCTGCCACGGTGCACATCCAAAACTGCGTCGTTTAGATTAGTGACTCTGAGCTGCCGATTAAGCTAAATCTATCGTGGTGTTTTTCACAGAGGGTTTTGCCACTTTTGCATACTAAGGGGGTGTTTGGCAAATGGGCCAAAAGTGATTCTGGACTCCAAACCTTGGTTTAGAAAATAAGATTGCCAAACACCCCTGATTTTTTTAAAACCTTGGTTTCTGCCAAAACCTTGGTTTTGGCCAGCAAAACCAAGGTTTTCGATGAAGCAAAAAATTCTAGCTTCTCATGCGAACTGATCGGTGGAGCTAATAATTGGAGCTAATAATTGGAGCAGTCAGAAGCGGAGCAACGACGACCTTGACCACTCTGCCTCTTCTCCCATTTCACCGAAATACTCTGCCCCTTCTCCCATTCCACCCGTCGCCGACCGACCGACCGAAATACTCTGCCTCTTCTCCTATTCCACCCGGCGTCTTCGACCGAACTTCTGGCCCCAGGTGAGATCGTGTTGAGCTCGTGATTTTCGGCCCTGGTGAGGTGTTTACCGGCTTCGCAACACAAGATCCCGTGCTGAGTTCCCCGATCGATGAGTCCATTCTGATAGCTGCGTTTTTCAGTTCGTCCAGCCGGCGTGTTTTCCATGAGCGAGGCATCCTTACCGGTAAGAAAAATATATTTTACCCCAAGGAAAAAGCATATCTATCGGATCCCATTCGTTTGCCGTCGACGTGTCTGAAATTTCGACCGAACTTCTGGCCACAGGTGAGATGGTTGTGAGCTCGTGAATTTCGGCCTTGGTGAGGTGTTTAGCGGTTTGGCAACGGAAGATCTCGTGCTGGGTTGGCTGATCCATTCTTCCATTTCTGATAGCTGCAGTGTGCGTTTCGTGCGGTCAGGTAATTTCTCCCCTTCATTTGTGATCTGATGCAATGAAGTATCAATTTTGGCTTCATAAAATAAAAGTGTGTCCAAGCGAGTCCGGTCCCCTTTTTCTTGTTGGCTTCACGCTGGGTTGAGCTGGACACCGGAAAAAATAAAACAGGGGAGACAGTCGGACTCCACTGAGGAATGGATAATCGGACACTGGCGGTAGTGGGTAATCGGACTCCACCGAGGAATGGATCAGATAAATGAACGAGCCGTCTCCTTCATGCATTTGCGTTGGTGTTGGGGGCGGCTTATTAGTATTATAAATATGTTTAGGATTTTCCTGATTATTTGAGATTTTGATAGATTTTGATCTCTATTTCGTTACTTAGCAGGACATTTTATTTTCACTGATTCTGAAATAAAAGCTGGTACTACAAGAAATGAAAAATCTAGGATAGTTATCCTATGGCAGTGTTTGGTTTTCAGCTGTGTTTATTTCTTGATGATGTTAAATGACCCACAATGTCTCAAAAAGCAAACATGCTAAATGAAGTCATATTTTCGGTCTTGCTTTCATTGTAGCATATGGATTCCTGCTTCTATGGATTTTCCTGCTTTTATGGTTTACATAACAGTATAACACTTTTGGTTGAGTAAGATCCTTTGGTTGAAGTCAAACGGGCCTTGATGATGCCCCTCATACTCAAACTTGTTAAATACTATACTTGTTATATCATATCTCTTGGACTGAATGGCATGCTTTTTGGGTTGAACTTGTGATGACTAAAGTGTTGTAATTGGTCTATAGTATAATGAGTAAACAAACTGGCAAAGCTTCATGGGATATAAGAACCACAAAGGTTTTTATTGACCTGTGCATTGAAGAAGTTGGAAAAGGGGGAAGAAAAGGAACTAGCTTGACAAAACCTGCTTGGACAAGTCTTGTGGACAGCTTCACTGCAAAGACTGGGAGAGTCTATACGAGAATCCAATTGAAAAACAAATATGATACCCTGCGAAAGGAGTGGCAGTTATGGGATAGGCTGCTCCGTGAGACCGGTTTAGGATGGGATGCCGAAAGGAATACTGTTAGTGCCCCTGATGAATGGTGGGAGAAGAAAATAGTGGTAATGGTTTAACTTTATTTGAGTTTATATTTTCTCACATGTTAACATTTTTTGTATAATGTATTACATTTTTGGTGTTGAATGCGCAGGAAGTTCCTGGCTACGAGAAATTTAGAGAAAGAGGGCTTCAGTTTCAGGCTGAATTGACTCAACTCTTTGGGTCTGTAGCTGCAACTGGACCACAGTCATGGGCACCTTCTTCCATGACACTTCCAAGCGAAGGAGTTCCTGAAGATGATATGGAAGAAGGGTCTGGAGATAGTGATGAACTTTTAGGAGCACCAACTGGCATAAGCGGGGAGTTTAATTCAGTCACATTCAATGACAATAGTGGAGGAAGTGGAGGCAACACTGGGATGAGACAGGAAACCATTCGTGGGGGTAGAAGCACAGGTGGCAGTCGACCTAGTAGCTCATTAGGGGTTAGAAGAAAAGGTGAATCCATGAAGAAGAAACCCACTACCACTATGAAAATAGCAGATGCACTAAGCAGGATAGCTCAAGCAAATGAAAATGACTCTCAACGTGAACATGAAGAGATTTCAGAAGCACGTGCTAGGAAGGCAGAAGAAGAAGCACGTGCTTATGAGACGTCAATTGCCGGAGTCATGGAGCACCTTAATGAAGTTGATGAAGTTACTGATGATCCTGATCTGTTTTCCCGGTGCACAACACTCCTCATGGACAAGCCAGCTGCAAGGGAGATGTATGTGGCTCTGAAGAACAGGAGGGAAAAACTCCTGCTCTTCTTGAGGCATGCAACCAAGGATTGAGACTTCATTTGTGTTGCTTATCATAGTATTTGACTACTTTTTATGTTGCTTAGAAGATGACTGTGATAATTTGTGTATATTTTTAGGAATTATGTAATCAGCACTATTGTATTATGTGACTTTCAAATTCTGTAGGAATTAAAGAACTTATTTTCTTGTTAAATGTTTAGTAGTTTCATATCAAGGTTTCTAAATTTTATGTCTATGTGCACAGGACAAGACAAAAAATGGCTGATGAAATTAAAATTGCGGAAAAGTATCGTAAACGACGGAACAAACGGGTTAATCAAGTTGCAGTAGCGGTTGGTGGATACGCTTCTCTTCATTTGTGTAAAGAGCCCCAGCATACAAGTATTTATACAGGCAAGGCATGGGTAAGGGATGTTTTACAAGGCCATTCCACCCGTTGTTATAATATGTTTAGGATGGAAAGGGAAGTGTTTTTCAATCTTTGCACCGAATTGCAACAACACGGTCTAAGGGAAACTAGAAATGTTGGGATACATGAAATGGTTGCAATGTTTTTAAATACTGTTGGCCATGCGCTTAGTAGTAGGATGCAGCAAGAGAGATTCCAACATTCAGGGGAGACAATTAGTAGACATTTTCATAATGTCTTATTGGCATGCTGTAGACTTGCTATGTCCAATATCAAACCAAAAGATCCAACATTTCAGCATTTGCATACAAAAATACGACCCGGTGGTCGATACTGGCCCTTTTTCAAACATGCTATTGGAGCAATTGATGGAACACATATTTCATGCATTGTTGATGTAACTGAGCAAACAAAATTTATTAACCGAAAAGGAAGAGTGACGCAAAATGTAATGGCGGTTTGTGATTGGGACATGTGCTTCACTTTTGTATTGGCCGGATGGGAAGGTAGTGCACATGATGCTCGTATATTTGACCACGCCCTCACAACTCCTTCCATGAACTTTCCCCATCCGCCTCAAGGTATATTTTAATTTGCTACAATTTAATTTATTTATGCTTAACTATTAGAAAACAAAGTTTATTAACACCAATCATATATTTCATGTAGGCAAATATTATTTGGTCGATGCTGGCTATCCGACACCCATGGGATATCTTGGCCCCTACAGACGTGAACGCTACCATCTCCCTGATTTTCGAAGGTCATCTGCATTTGAAAATGACAATGAGGCGTTCAATTATTTGCACTCAAGTCTACGGAGCACTATTGAAAGAACTTTTGGAGTTTGGAAGAGTAAGTTTGCAATTTTAGAAAACATGCCAAGCTATGACTTTCCAACACAGGTTCAAATTGTTTGTGCAACGATGGCCATACATAACTTCATTAGATCAACATCCATTTCTGATCCTGGTTTCACTCAATTTGAACAAGAAGGTTCTTATGCAGAAGAAAATAATGATGATGATGGAGTTGGATCTTCACATATACCTTCATCAATAGAATCTTCATCTCACATGGCTCGACTTCGTGACTCAATTAGAGATCAAATTGTTCACTATATACAAGAATAGTCATGTCCTTTTTATTTCCTTTTTTCTTTTCAGATAATATAATGTGTTGTTAGAAAAAAAAAGTACTTGGACAAATATATTTCGTTGCAACCTCTATTATGAAGACAATTGATATGAAATTTTCGTGTGTGGTTCTTTAATTCTGTCAAAAAAAAAAATTATGGGATTTCTTCATCTTTAAAATCTTTAAGAAATAATCATATTTTTTTGTTGGCAAAATAAATTTTTTACGAAAAACATATTTAATTATTTTATTAATATATATACGTTTTAATTTTAATTATTTTATTATATATATTATTTATTAATATATATACGTTTTTTATTATTTTCTTAAATTATTTTGCAAAAAAATATTTATTTATTTTATTAATATATATACGTATTACTATTTTGATTAATATTTTGTATTTATTTCAAATTAACATATATTATGCAATATATCTTATATGTAATTATCATTTAAGCTTATGTCCTTTTTAGTAATTTTTACATATAAAAAAGCACTTCTGACAATAACTATCCAAACACTCTTACTTTATCAGAATCACTTCTTCAGAAAAGCTATTCTTTCAAAATCTATTCTCTCCAGAAGCTATTCTCCAAACCATGGTTTGAGGTTATCCAAACACCCCCTAAGTCCCTGAGTGTTTGTTTCTTTGATTTCTGGACCTGAATTCTCATCACCATTAAATCCAAAATTAAACATATAATACCATGAAAATCATGCTAGAATCAATGAAATATAGAGAGATATCAGGGAGAAATATCACATCCCAGTAATTTTAACCCTGAAAGTATTAGCAATAAATCAGACAGAAGGTCAAGTAGTAAAGTAGACTTAGAGCTAGAACAACTTTTAAATTAAGATCTGACCCCTGACTGGACTGACATTTTTGAAATTATTAGTCCAGGAAGGGCAAAATAGGAAAGTCAGTTAGAAATTCTTGAAAAATATAAAAATAAAATAAAATAGAGTGTCTAGAACTATACTTGAGTCCTTAGAGATGAAAATAGCATGAAAATGATTTATTACAGAATTTTCTATAAATTAAGGTTTTTTCAGTTAAACAGTGAGAAATTGGTTAGAATTAATTATTTAAAATATATAAAGGCCTTAATAACTCTGAAAAATATATGAGAAAATTATTTGAAATTTTATTTGAGATTATAAAATTATTTCTGGCCTCTAGAGGTGAAAGGATTCATTTTAGAATAATTATTGGCGAAATCTTATCAATAAGACTCGATTTTGGGGAAAATTCAATATAGGTAGTTAGAGGGTGAAATAAATTCTTGAAAAATTCATGGGACCTTATTACATCAAAATAAAATTTTTGATGTGAAGAAATAAATTTTTGGAGGTTCGTAACTATTATTAAAAATTAAATAGGAATTTTAACCGATATGGTAAAATCAAAAAACTAGTGAATGTTATAGGATCTGAGAGGCTACATCCCTTCCCTCTTCTTCAACCATTTTAGGAATGATATTAGGCCAGAAAATCTTGGAAATTTCATGACTTATCTAGCCCAAAAGATTAAGGAATAAAATAATCCATTTAGTCACATGATTAGCTAAAAATCATGAGTACTTAAGGACACATGGCACACTTAAAATTTCTACAGCATTTAAAGGAGGCACATGTACATCTAACACCTAATTTTTAACAGATACTTGGAGGAAGAGTGTCACATCTCGCCAAATTTAGCATTGATAGAAAAGATGAAAAATTTGGTTAAGGGTTAATAGGAAAAGAAGATTGGCTAAGAAAACTAAGCATAGTGTGAAACCTAAAAGGGGTTCGGAACGGTATTTTCATATTTATCGGTCCAAGAAGGACAAAATAAAAATTTGAGAAAAATTCTAAAAAATTTCTAAAAAATGGGAAATAAAATTAGAGGTTTTGAATACTCGGTTGAGGTCTAGAAGGTGGAATTATTGTGGAAATAAATTGTTACAAAATTTCCCGTAAACAGAGGTATTTCAGGAAATTAGTGGGAAATCGGTGAAAAATAATTAATTTTAGTTAGAGGCCTCAATAATTGTGGGAAAAATATGGCCAAATCATATAAATATTTATTTGAATTTATAAAATTGGTTTTAGGCTTTGGAGGCTCAGGAATTAATTTTAGGAAATTTATTTTCTCGTAGTGACACCGATAGA
Source organism: Neltuma alba (assembly GCF_004799145.2). Lineage (NCBI taxonomy): Eukaryota > Viridiplantae > Streptophyta > Magnoliopsida > Fabales > Fabaceae > Neltuma > Neltuma alba. The sequence goes on along the minus strand of NW_021634897.1, from coordinate 68,298 downwards.
GGCCTAATCAGAGAAAGTTTAAAATAAATACCTAGAGGTAACAAACAATTCTAAGAATTTTCATATCATGTTCTCATATTAAAAGGTGAATTATTATGGAGAGAAATGAATTTTTGGAGGTCTGGAAAAATTATGGAAAGTTACTAATAAATATAAACTGATAAAGTTTCAAATTGGTTTGAGATTTTGACTTGGATAGTGGGCCATCTTTTTGGGCCAGCCTAAATTATTTGTGGGGCCCAAATTAGGCCCAATTCAAGCCTAATTTCATGCATCTTCTGGACAGCTCTATTTTTAATTAAAATAAAATGCAAATTAAGGGATAATTGTTGGAAAACTAGACAGTTTGGACACATGGTTAAATGTGAAGTTATCATGCACTTGATGACTACCAAATCACCTTATTTTCTGCCGTTTTGGACATCCAAAGAATGGCAGGTCTATTTGTCTACAAAAAAATGCATGCCCGAGAAGGGCGTGCATCGAGGAGAACCAGACATTTTTAGACAGGCCCATATTTGTGAAAATTAGGGAGGATTCACGGAGACTAGTGATACACAATAGATCAAGAGTTATACTTTCATTTTAGAAAACCTCGACACTTTACAGGGGAGTGTTGCCCTGGTAGTGAGAACCCACAAGGCAAAGATCCCACGAACCCACAACTGATCTGAATATACACACCCCAAGAACGTAAACAAAGGTCTGGTGATCCACTTGAACCCTTGAACACGGGAGAACAAGGACCCAAAGTGTTGAAAGATGCCACAAGGTCGATCAAGCCTTGATAAGTCTGTGAGTTCAATGAAGAACCCTAGAGAGAACCCCTCTAAATCATGTGTTGTACTTGATCCAAGCTCCTTAAATTGAAGTCTCCAAGCCCAAGATATGATCAACAGCTTTCTTTTTTAGCCTAAATGACATTAGTGACGTCCTCAGCATTTTCATCCAGATTTGATGCTCCAACAAATGCCATTTGCTTTGTCAAGGTGTCTTGCACTAGCCCACTCAAAGCTTCCTTAATTCTTTTAGCTCTTGCTCTTGTGATTGGTCTAGTTGGGATTTGCAATGGATTATTGGAAGTTGAGGAGTTAGCTTGCTGTATCGCATCATTCCCTCTCTCCTGAAAAGCATTCAACCTTGAATCATCACCTACATCAAAAGGAGATAAATCAGCCACATTGAAAGTACTAACATTATACTCACCAGATAAATCAATTTTGTAAGTATTGTCATTGATTCTTTCAAGCACTTGAAATGGACCATCTCCTCTTGGAGCTAATTTAGACTTTCTTTGAGCTGGAAATCTTTCTTTCCTCATATGCACCCACACCCAATCACTAGGTCCAAAGAGAACACGCCTTCTTCCTTTGTTAGCCTTGGGTCATATTGCTCATTTTTCTTTTCAATTTGTTGTTTCACTTTTTGATGAAGTTGTTTCACTGTTTCAGCTTTTTTTGTCCCATCAAGACTTGCCCTCTCATCAATAGGCAATGGTAATAAATCCAAGGGAGTTAGTGGATTAAAACCATACACTATTTCAAAAGGAGAATAACCAATAGATAAATGCACACTCCTATTGTAAGCAAATTCAATGAATGACAAGCAATTTTCCTGATTCTTCAAGTTGATATAAGGGAATAGAAACTTGCTAGTCCATGAAAACTCCTGACTTCATTGGCATTCTTTGGGGTTGGCCAATCTCTTATAGCTTTTACCTTTTCCTCATCCACATGGATCTGTTGAGCACCTACAACAAAACCAAGAAACACAACAGAATCCATGCAAAAGGAGCATTTCTGAAAATTAGCATATAAGCTATTCTCCCTAAGAGTTCGAAACACCTCATGCAAGTGAATAACATGGTCATCTATTGTTCTACTATAGACAAGAATATCATCAAAGTAGACAACCACAAACTTCCCAATAAATGAACGAAAAACATGATTCATCAAGCTCATGAAGGTGCTAGGTGCATTAGTTAACCCAAAAGGCATAACTATCCATTCATACAATCCAAATTTAGTTTTAAATGCTGTTTTCCATTCATCTCCCTCTTTCATGCGAATTTGATGATAACCACTCCTTAGGTCAATTTTAGAGAATAAAGTAGCACCATGCAACTCATCCAACATGTCATCTAATCTAGGAATGGGGTAGCGATACTTAACTGTTATTTTGTTGATGGCTCTACAATCAATGCACATTCGCCATGAACCATCTTTCTTGGGCACTAGAAGTACTGGAACAGCACATGGGCTCAAACTTTCCCTTACAAAGCCTTTCCTCATGAGTTCATCAACTTGGCGTTGAATCTCTTTAGTTTCTTCGGGATTGGCTCTATAAGCTGGTCTATTAGGTATAGAAGCTCCAGGGATGAAATCAATCCTATGCTCAATTCCTCTTAAGGGAGGAAGCCCATCGGGAACTTCATCAGGGAATAGGTCACCAAATTCCTGCAACAAAGCCACAACACTAGAAGGCAAAGAGGGGTTAAGTTCGTTAGTAGAAAAATAAGCATCCTTGTACACAAGCACCAAGACTCGCTCACTCACTAATGCTCTCTTAACCTCACTTTTTCCAGCAAATAGACTCTCTTTCTTTTGTTCATTTTTCTCATATTCATTCCTCTTCTTTTCTTTTTTCTGTACTCTCTCTTTTTTACTCCACTCACTTATTTTTTTGCATTCCCTCTCAATCCTCACTTAGTCATCATAAGCTTCTTTAGGCCTAAGAGGCTTCAATACAATGATTTTTCCATTGAAAGGTACAGAATAACAATTTTTGTAACCATCATGGTGAGCTCTACTATCAAACTGCCATGGTCTTCCAAGCAAGAGATGTCCAGCAAGCATTGGGACTACATCACATAAAACTTCAGCATGGTAGTTGCCAATAGAAAAAGAAACCAAAACTTGCTTAGTGACCTTAGCTTCAGCACTATCATTCAACCATTGCAATTTATAAGGCTTAGGATGCTTCATAGTAGGTAAATCCAACTTTTCAACAAGTAAGGTACTAGCAACATTGGTAACACTACCACTATCAATAACCATGCTACATACCTTATTCTTTATGCACCTAGTGTGGAAGATGAGCTCTCGCTGCTCTTGCTCTTTATCTTCCTTTGGTTGCATGTTTAGGGCTCTTCTAGCCACTAATGCTTCTCCCTTAACGGGTTCAGCTTCATCAATCTCCAATTCAGAATCAGTCATCAAAGAAGGCATGTCATCATCACTTTCATCGCCAGAATGCACACTGTCATACTCGCCATTATCTTTGAGAATCATGGCCCTCTTATTGGGACATTGGGAAGCAATATGCCCTTTTCCATGACATCTAAAACATTGAAGAGAAGAGGTTCTATCAGTAGAAGAAGTTTTAGAGTCAAGTTTCTTACCGCCATCAATCTTGGGCTTGGATTCCTCCTTGGCTTTTGGTGTGAATTTTGCAACATCTTTAGCCTTAGAATCCTTCCACGTGGATGCTGATCTAGAGTCCCTCCAACCATGAGATGAGGATTTGGAGTGTTTTTCTTTATACCGCTTCTCAACTTTGATGGCTTTATGCACTAGCTCTTCTTTATCAACAAAAGGGATATTCTCCCCAGTTGACCTCTCATCAAAGATAAGAATAAAGGTTTGACCTAAAAATTTCAAGGACGAAATTTATTTAGGGGGGAGGAAATGTCACATCATGCCAAATTTAGCATTGATAGAAGAGATAAAAATTTTAGTTAAGGGTCGATGGGGAAAGAAGATTGGCTAAGAAAACTGAGCATGATGTGAAATCCAAAAAGGGTCCGAACCGGTATTTTCAAATTTATTGGTCTAGGAAGGGCAAAACGGAAAAATTTAAAATTCTAGAAAATTACTAAAAAATGAGAAAAAAATGCAAATTAGAGGTTTTGAAAAATTGGTTGAGGTCCAAAAGATTTTATTGTGGAAATAAATTGTTATGGAATTTTCCATAAACAGAGGTTTTTTAGAAAATTAGTAGAAAATCAAAGGAAAATAATTATTTTAATTAGTTAGAGGTCTCAATAATTGTGGAAAAAATATGGCCAAATCATCTAAATATTTATTTGAATTTATAAAATTATTTGTAGGACTTAAAGGCTCAAGAATTAATTTTAGAAAATTTATTTTCCTGCAGTGACAAAGATAGAGGCCTAATCAGAAAAAAATTCAAAATAAAAACCTAGAGGTGGTAAAAAAAATTCTGAGAATTTCTCTATCATGTTCTCATATTAAAAGGTGAATTATCATGGAGAGAAATGAATTTTTAGAGGTCTAAAAAAATTATGAAAAGTTACTAGTGAATAGTAACCGATAAAGTTTCAAATTAACTTGGGATTTTGATTTGGATTGTGGGTCATCTTTTTAGACCAACCTAAACCATTTGTGGGGCCCACATTAGGCCCAATTCAAGCCCAATTTCCTACAGCTTCTGGAGCTCTGTTTTTAATTAAAATAAAATGCAAATTAAGGGATAATTGTTGGAAAACCCTAGAGTTGGGACACATGGTTAAATCTGAAGTTATGATGCAGTTGACGGCAGTCAAATCACCTTATTTTCTATGATTTTGGATGTCAAATTGAGAGAGGAATGGTAGGTCCATTTGTCTATAAATACCCCTCCCTAAAATACAAAAAAATGTTGAAAAATTAGAAGAAAAAAAGGGGTGCTGCCATTTTCATTGCAGACCAAGAGAGAGTGAATTTGATAGGGTTTTGAGCAAGGAATCATTCATTTTATATCAAGAAAATATCAAGGTATGCTTAGGCCTTCTTATTCCTAAGTTGCAAACTAGTTAATTAGGGTTTTTGCTTGAAAAATTAAGAGAAAATTCTGCACAAATTTGGTTGACATGCTTGGTTATTAGGAAAGGATAGAAACCTTAAATATGATATGGAACAAGCTTGTTTAAGTGGTTTTTGGAAGAAAATCAACATAAGGCTATATATGTTCATTTTGGCTAGGGGGTTCTTGCTGGAGGAGTTTGTTTTGCATTGATTTAATGATTCTAATGGGTTTAAAATGTATTTTTTGTGTAGGGATATGCTATTGGGAAGTGTTTAAAATCATTAGAATTAAAATGGGATTTTTGGAAGCTTGAACCCCCATTCGACCACTATAATTTCATGGGGAAGGAGTTTGATTTTTGAAAAACTGATTGGGTATTTGAATTTCTCATGAAAAGTTGTCTAGGATTGAGCCAAGAGATCATTGATTCTGATGGAGGAATTATTTTGTTAAAAATTAAAGAAAAATGGGGAAAATGTTAAGTTAAAGATAAAGGACTATGTTTAAGTTGTTTGTAGGGGTGAAAATAGGCTAGGCGGCCTATCTCAATGTCAATCTCTTGGAGGAGCAAAATCCATCTTAGAAGTTGTGGCTTAGTGTGTGGCTTGCTAAATAAAAACTTGACAAAAGCATGGTCAGTGTAGACAACTACTTTTGATAATAGAAGATAAGGTCTAAGTTTATCTAAAGCAAATACAATAGCATAAAGTTCTTTTTCAATGGTTGTGTAATTAATTTGTACATTGGAAAGAGTTTTGGGTGCATATGCAATGATTTTAGACAGCTTATTTGCCTTTTGACCCAACATAGCACCAATGGAAGCATGAGACGTATCACAAGCAAGTTCAAAATCCAACTTCCAATCAGGTGTAGAGAGTATAGGTAGAGAAACAAGCATGCTTTTTAATGAGTCAAAAGCTTTCTTACAAGCATCATCAAAAACACCCACATCTTTTTGCATAAGCCTAGACAAGGAATTTGTTATTTTGCTGAAATCTTTCACAAATCTTCTATAAAAACCATCATGTCCAAAAAATGACCCAAGTTCCTCAACTTACTAGGATAAGGCAAAGAAGCAATAACTTTAATTTTAGCTTTGTCTACTTCAATACCTTTCCTAGAAACTAGATGACCCAAAACAATCCCATTATCAACCATAAAATGGCAGTTTTCAAAATTCAAAATCAAATTCCACTATCAATGCGTCACCATCCAATGTGTCACCATACATGGTAAAATCATCCATGAATACCTCCATAGATGAACCTAAAAATTTGCAAAAGATAGACATCATGGCCCTTTGAAAAGTACCAAGGGCATTACATAGCCCAAAAGGCATTCTCCTATAAGCAAATGTCCCAAATGGACACGTGAAAGTGGTCTTGTCTTGGTCTTCAAGAGCAATAGGAATCTGGAAATAACCTGAAAAACTATCTAGGAAGCAACAATTAGTTTTTTTCTCTCAAGCATTTGATCAATAAACAGTAGAAAAAAGTGATCTTTACATGTGGCATCATTTAATTTCCTACAATCAATGCATACTCTCTATGAGTTTTAGACCCTTGTTGGAATTAATTAATTCTTGGGTAAAGTGCATATTTAAAAACAAACTTTACATGAAGGGACACTGGGCACCATAATGTATTTTTTGGGTGCAAAAATATGCATAAAGTTGTTAAAAGGGTGCAAAGCAGCTAGTTTTATTAACCCAGGGTAACATCTGTTAAGTCATGTACAGTGGGTCCCATAGTTTGTACACAAGTGACAGTGAGTCACTCCATCTAACCGATTGAAAACGCAAGCAGGTTCACTGGATCTCCACTAAAGAGTCGATCAAAGTCATCTGCTTCCATTAATTTGAATCAAAGGGGTTGGTGTCAGCTAAATAACTCCATTGTCATTATGGCATATTAAAATAATCATACCCTTTCAGCTAAACTACCGTGACCCTCATGCAACCTAGCTTTTGTAGCTGCCCAACTATTCATCGCTAAAACACAAATATCATGGTACATCTTAAATAACTTGGCCCTCACTGCATCCATATTTCTGATAGCATACGAGGAGGCGTTGAATATGAAGGTCATGAAGCCCAAATAACACTCCCTCAGTTAGAAACCCAGCAAGCCCTCCAGAATGTTCAAGGGATTTATAGCTCTAGAATGCTTACATGGAGGAGGACATGGATCATTTCTTGGATGATGACATGGACACGTACGGAGCTTGATGTGACATATGAAAGGCCACCCCGAAAGCCACCATGGCATGTGAGTCGTTGGAGTATAAATACTTGGACCTTGAGCAAGACAAGAGCACGTGTTCTAAGAGCCCAAAAGGAGCATTTGAAGCCAATTCTCATGTTATTAAAGGCCCAACACAATTATATATGCATGGAGGAGTCCATTGGAGCTATAATCTTTTAAATTGGAGCCCAAATGCATTATGCTATGGACCACGGGAATTCCAGAACGTGATTCAACCACATTCAAGCCCAAATGGATGTCTAAAAGGCCCATTTATGGTTCTAGACGTGAATAGCAATGAAGGTCCGTTTGGAAGGTCCAAGAAGATTCAAGAAGCATCAAGAGTGATATTATTGACATTAATTAGGATTCTGTTTGTTTTAATTAATTTCCTATTTTACAGTTTCCTATTTTCAAATAGCATATTTGTTCTTGAAGTTTAAGTTATTTCCTTTTATTTCTATGTAAGAAATGATGCCTCCCATAGTCAAATAATCATTAATGAGGCATCATCCCTAGCATTTATGTCTTAAGATGCTGATTCTAGAGTGTTCTATGGTTGCCTATATATAGGCTACGTTTTTGTACTTAAAAGGAGATTTGAATGAATGAATTTTAGAGAATTTTATTTCTCTTGAGTGAGCTTTGCTTGCTGCCTCGTATTCTCGTGAGAATACTCGACTGTATCAAGGACTGATCATCCTTGTGGTGTCTCCATGGCTAGGGTTGTAAGAGATAGGTTCTCTTAAGGTCCTACCTTCGATCGTTCGTCTAGTTCCTAACTTGTTTCTAGCCAATCCATATCCGTTCCTTATATCAATTTCCCTCTATATTCGCCTCTGTATTTGCCTCTCTATTCGCCTCCATATTTTCTCTTTGTAGTTGCGTCCATATTTCCTTCTGTATTTGCCTTTGTATGTCTGTCTCTGTTAGCTTCCTCGTTTGTTGCCATTTCCCTCTACAATAAACAAGTGAACAAATTAATCATGGGGACCACGGCATTTCACTCTTTTAAGTAGAAAAGAACCCAAATCCATACCTACCCGTTAATATGGAGCCCATGTTCCTTCTCTTCTGTAGCTCAAAAAGATCATCTCCACACGTGTGACTATTGTTACCTCTCGTAGATTTCTCTCCCCCTCTTTACTTCAGTTTCAGTTTCCACCTCCTTTGATTTCTTTCTTCCCCACACAAACCCCAGAACTCGGCTATGAGCTTGCCTTTGACTTCTTTCCGTCTTCCTTGATCAATTTCTCCCTTTGTTAATTGATTCGATTTGCCAATTTTTCCATTTGTTATTTCCTTTCTACCTTTGCATTTCCCTCTTCTTATTTTCGCTTCAGGTTTTCCCATGTCACTATTGCCAACTCATATTTACACTTCACCACATCACCAATGTAGGTCCCCATACTCAGCTTGTTTATAGTCAAACCGTTTGTCCAGTTGTTGCTATAGTCCAACCGTTTTCTCTCTCCATTTTTTCTCTAGTCAACATTACCCTGGGTTAAAGAAACTGGCTGCTTTGCACCCTTTTTAACAACTTTATGCATATTTTTGCATCAAAAAATACATTATGGTGCCCAGTGCCCCTTCATGTAAAGTTTGTTTTTAAATATGCACCTTTACCCTTAATTTTTTCATTCTTAATAATAGTGATACTACTTTTCTTTGGCACTACTTGCATAAGACTAACCCACTCACTATCTGAAATTGGGTATATAATTTCAACACTCAAAATTTTAGTCACTTCCTTTCTTACAACATCTAAAATGAGTGGATTAAGTCTACGCTATGGTTGTCTTAATGGTTTTGCTCCCTCATGAAGAAAATCTTATGTGTGCAAATAGAGAGAACAATACCAAGATTATTAGCCATGGACAAACCTATTGCCTTCTTCCCCCCCCCCCAAAACAGTGAGCAATTTCTTCTCCTCAACATCAGTAAAGAGCTGGCTATGATCACAAGCAATTTATCATTTTAAATGAGAAGGCAGTAGTTTAAGTTCTAACTCTTGTGGTTTAATAACAAAAGGTACCAAAACCTTAAGTTCCAAAACAGCTAAATATGCTGAAAGTGTGTTTAGAGAATATGCATGGTTACGAGATGAATCAAATGATATATGTATCTGAGAAATAACATTAAGTTCAACATAAATAAGCTTAAAAAAACCCCCTATTTTGTACTATAGAATCAATCATATCCTCTCCCTTCATTGCAAAGAATGAATTGGCTACTTGTTGTTCCTCATCTTGACTTCTCTTTCTTTGCTTTTGCAACAGGTCTAGAGAAAAAGTTAGTAAGGCAATGTAGGGTGTATAAAGAGTTGGCACAAGTCAAATTAAGTGAAATAGAGGAAGTAAATATAGAATCTGGAGAAAAAGTCATATTTTCCTCCCTTTCCTTGTTACTCCAAACTCGAGTCATTGTCAAAGTTTTGTTCTCTTGCTTTTTATCATTCAGTCCAGTATTACCTTCTTCCTTCTCCTTACTCAATATGTCTTGAGCCAATTTTTCCCCCTCTGCAAAATCATAAACGAAATCCTTTCCAAGCTCTCGGCTTGATGCATGAGAGAATACCTTATCATTAATAGAAGATAAATCAAAAGAAAATGATGATAAAGTGGAAAGTGAGCTATCAACTGTCAAAGAGTCAATATTACACACATCATCATTATCATCAAGAAATGAATCAAGGCAGAAAAGAGAATTAACATCAGGAAAAGAAAAACCAGTATCTAAAGTTTCTTCCTCATTCAATTTATACAAAGAGCACTTATATTCTTCCACAGCCTCATTAATCAAACAATCAATAGCGTTGACACCCAAAAGTGAATAGTCTTCAAAAGGATGTTTCATTATTTCATAAACATCAAATTGAAGCTTCTTATCACCCACTTCCATGATTATGTACCCATCCTTCAAACTTACTATCGTATTAGCAGTTCAAAGAAATGATCTACCCAAAATCAATGTTTCTTGAACATGGGGTGGGGTGTCCATATCTAAAACATAAAAGTCTATAGGGATAACCAAGTTTTTTGACTTTCACCAAGATATCTTCCAACAATCCTTTTGGTCTCCTAATGGTTCTATCAGCAAGTTGAATTAATATACTAGTGCTCTTAATGGTCTCAATACCTAAGGCTGTGTATAAAGAAAGGGGCATCACATTAATTGCAGCACCTAAGTCCAAAAGAGCACTAGCAATATTTAATTGATCAATTGTGCAAGGTATTGTGAAAGATCCAGGATCAGCACACTTAATACGTAGTTGAGGTTTAAAAATAGTAGAAACATTAGAGCCCCAATTGCACCTTCTCATTAGGTTTATATTTCTTTTTATTAGTGCATAATTCTTTCAAAAACCTCATGTATTTGGGTGCTCCCTTCAAAAAATCAAATAGAGGAACATTCACAACAAATTTGCCAAACAAAATCATAGCATCCTTCTCAAGTTGATTCTTAGACAATTTTCTAGATACTAGAAATGAATTAAGGAACAGTAAATTAGAAATCTTTAACTACTTCTCTTTTTGCTTGATCATTTATTGGAAAGGTTATCGATAATTATATTTATCAAAAAGCTTTTAGAAAATACTCTTAAAAAGAGTAGAGAGAGATAATGAAAGATAGAAAACATGACTACTATCAATACGGTGTTTGTTGATAAACATAAATGTATTTATCGATGAAGTTATTGATAAATACATTTATCAATAAGGTTATCGATAAATTTCACTACCGAACAAACAACTCTTAAAACAAAGAGAATTTTATCAAACATCTTTTCAAACAACTTAGGTGATTCAAAAAACTTTAGAAGAACAATACTTACTTGATTTCATATCACGTTATCAAATATTATAGAAATCAATAAACACATCGATAAGCCAAAACACTTTAATTGATTACAATACAGAGAAACTTACTTATTTATCTAAGAAGTGATCAAAAACCTCATTTATCGATAAGGTCATTGATAAATGCTTAACAGTAAAGGTATGCAGAGAAACTTAACCATTTATCCAAGAAGTGATCGAAAATCTCATTTATTGATAAGATCATCGATAAATGCTTAACAGTAAAGGTATGCAGAGAAACTTAACCATTTACTTTGTCATCATCAAAACGTTAAGTCTAGCATTAAGGGAAAAGGTCCCCCTCATACATGGAAGAAGCTAAAGAAACTCATGCACAAGAAGCATGTTCCTAGTGATAGGGGAGCATGGCATGATCAAGTATCAAAGGAAGACCAAAACACGGAGCGTGGAGTCCAAGCTAAAAGATGGAAGTCCAATATTCTAAAAGACCCATTACAAGGCATTGTAGGCCCAATGACAAGAGCAAGGACCAAATCTATGAAAGAGGCACTGAATTGTTTGATAAAAGATCTTAAAGAGTTAGAGCCCATTTATTTGGAAGAAGCATCCCTCAATCAGCCCATCAAGGGTCCAAACATGGTGATTACATTGCTAGAAGCCAAACAAGATGATGTACAAGGCCCATGTGCAGTCCAATTAAAGAATTCACTCAAAATACCATGTGACAAGCATGTGCCTTGGAGGAGGAGCATAAGTGACGTCCAAGAATATTCAAGAAGAATCAAGAAGGCGTCTTTATGTATTAGTTATGGTTTAATTTCGTTTTTTTAAGTTTCCATTTTTATTTGCATTAAATAAGGCCTTTTGGTCAAAGATTGCATAAGAATATTTTAGGTTAGTTTCCTATTTTTAGGTAGAAGCCTTTTTCTTCAAGAAAAGGTAATTTCCTATTTCCTTTAGCCTTAATTGGTGCCAACCAAGATAGTCAATCATCATTAAGGCACATTTATGGCATTTATGACGTAGGGTTTTTTGATTCTAGATTGTTCTTTTGCTGCCTATATAAGGCTACGTTTTTTGTAATTGAGAATCAGATTTGAATGAATGAATTTTAGAGAATTTTATTTCTCTTGAGTGAGCTTTGCTTGCAGCCTCGTATTCTCGTGGGAATACTCGACTGTATCAAGGACTGATCATCCTTGTGGTGTCTCCATGGCTAGGGTTGTAAGAGACAGGTTCTCTTAAGGTCCTACCTTTGATCGTTCGTCTAGTTTCCTAACTTGTTTCTAGCCGATCCATATCCGTCCCTTATATCATTTGGCATCAGAGCTAAGGTTTGCTAGAATTCAAGTTCTATCCTTTTATCTATTATTTCTGTTTTCTTGTTTCATCTTCTTAATTCTATCATTCGTTCTTCATTCCTTGCTTCCATCAATTTGTTTCTTTGCCTTTCCACCTCCTATTTGTGTTTTTTTTTTGTGACTTTTGTGTTCCTTTGAGCAGCAAAAAAGAGAAAAAATTCGTGCACCAAAAAAAAGCAAAAAAAAGTGTTGTGTTGTGAAAAAAAAGGAAAAAAAAATCCGAAAATTCAAAAAAAAAAAGAAAGAAAGAGAAGAAGCTGCAGATTTGAGAATTGCAATGTTAAAGATGAGTTTCCTAAAATTGAGAAGAGCTTCCATTACAAGTCACAACTAGTTTCCTAAATCGTTAAACTTGGGTGGTAAGAGTTCTTATTTCCTCTCTTTGCATGTTTCCTAATTTCTTCTTGTTTCCTATTTTTTTTCCTTTCCTTTTTTTTTTCCGTATTGCTTAATTTGAGTTTCTTTCCTTTTCCTTCAAGTTTCCTATTTGCTTCCTTCCTTCCATATCTCACCTTCCTAACTTGATTTGCTTTTCTTGCAAGGTGCCCAATTTCCTAAATTATTTTCAAGGTAGCACCTTTCCTAAATATTTTCTTCCTTTCTTTTCTAATTCATAGCTTTCCATATTCTCCTTTCTTTTCTTTTTTTTCCTTTTTACGTTTTCCCTCCTCTTTTCCTTCCTTGGACATTTTTGGTACCTATCCTTCTTCTTTTATCACATGTTCCTTTCTTATCTCTTATATTTTCTGGTTCTTGCAATTCTGGTTGTGGAGATTACCATTTACTAACATTGTCTCTTGATTTTGTTGAGTTTCAATCAAGAATACTATAGGAGGCAAGTTTGAGTGGTAAAAGGCGAGAGTGTTATTACATCAATTTAAGAGCCAGATTTGAGTTAAACACGAGTGACACTACAATTTCTCGAGTGAAACACACGAGTAGAGTGGTAAGGTCCCTTCTTACTATTTCATTTCTCTTTGATCACACTAACGTTTCAATTTCAAGATGAGTGACAAAGAAGCCAATGTGGAAGAATTCAACACAGATCCTAAGCTGTTCATGAGAGCCATGAGAGATGAATTTCTCAAACTCAAGTTGGAGCTAGAGGAGCTAAAAGCATCCAAAGCAAGTAGTGGTGATGAGGAGGTGATTAGATCTGGTTCTTCATCCTCAAAGAATAGGAGCAGTCCTGAAAAACGTGATTTGGACACCTATGACCCAAAGATCAAGTACCCTACCTTCAAGGGTAATATAAATCCAGATGCATACCTTGATTGGGAGATGAAGTTTGAGCAAATCTTCAGGATGAATGACTGGCCAGAAGAAAAGAAGGTAAAAATTGCTTCATATCAATTTTCTGACTATGCTATTGTTTGGTGGGAAGATTTACAGCTTAAAAGGCGCCTTAAGGGCAAAGGACCACCTCATACATGGTCAAAGCTAAAGAAACTCATGCGCAACAAATATGTCCCTAGTTACTACTACCGAGAGCTAAACAGAAAGTTACGACTGTTTGGCCAAGGCTCTATGACTGTAGATGAATATGTGCATGAACTTGACCTTCTTAAAATGCGAGCTGGAGTACAAGAAGGAGAAGAAGCAAGCATGACCAGAATCATTGATGGGTTAAGGCCTGAAATTAGAGACAAAGTTGAGATGTACACTTTTGTTGATAAAGAAGAGCTAGTGCATAAAGCCATCAAAGTTGAGAGGCGGTATAAAGAAAAACACTCCAAATCCTCATCTCATGGTTGGAGGGACTCTAGATCAGCATCCACGTGGAAGGATTCTAAGGCTAAAGATGTTGCAAAATTCACACCAAAAGCCAAGGAGGAATCCAAGCCCAAGATTGATGGCGGTAAGAAACTTGACTCTAAAACTTCTTCTACTGATAGAACCTCTTCTCTTCAATGTTTTAGATGTCATGGAAAAGGGCATATTGCTTCCCAATGTCCCAATAAGAGGGCCATGATTCTCAAAGATAATGGCGAGTATGACAGTATGCATTCTAGCGATGAAAGTGATGATGACATGCCTTCTTTGATGACTGATTCTGAATTGGAGATTGATGAAGCTGAACCCGTTAAGGGAGAAGCATTAGTGGCTAGAAGAGCCCTAAACATGCAACCAAAGGAAGATAAAGAGCAAGAGCAGCGAGAGCTCATCTTCCACACTAGGTGCTTCATAAAGAATAAGGTATGTAGCATGGTTATTGATAGTGGTAGTGTTACCAATGTTGCTAGTACCTTACTTGTTGAAAAGTTGGATTTACCTACTATGAAGCATCCTAAGCCTTATAAATTGCAATGGTTGAATGATAGTGCTGAAGCTAAGGTCACTAAGCAAGTTTTGGTTTCTTTTTCTGTTGGCAACTACCATGCTGAAGTTTTATGTGATGTAGTCCCAATGCTTGCTGGACATCTCTTGCTTGGAAGACCATGGCAGTTTGATAGTAGAGCTCACCATGATGGTTACAAAAATTGTTATTCTGTACCTTTCAGTGGAAAAATCATTGTATTGAAGCCTCTTAGGCCTAAAGAAGCTTATGATGACCAAGTGAGGATTGAGACGGAATGCAAAAAAATAAGTGAGTGGAGTAAAAAAGAGAGAGTACAGAAAAAAGAAAAGAAGAGGAATGAATATGAGAAAAATGAACAAAAGAAAGAGAGTCTATTTGCTGGAAAAAGTGAGGTTAAGAGAGCATTAGTGAGTGAGCGAGTCTTGGTGCTTGTGTACAAGGATGCTTATTTTTCTACTAACGAACTTAACCCCTCTTTGCCTTCTAGTGTTGTGGCTTTGTTGCAGGAATTTGGTGACCTATTCCCTGATGAAGTTCCCGATGGGCTTCCTCCCTTAAGAGGAATTGAGCATAGGATTGATTTCATCCCTGGAGCTTCTATACCTAATAGACCAGCTTATAGAGCCAATCCCGAAGAAACTAAAGAGATTCAATGCCAAGTTGATGAACTCATGAGGAAAGGCTTTGTAAGGGAAAGTTTGAGCCCATGTGCTGTTCCAGTACTTCTAGTGCCCAAGAAAGATGGTTCATGGCGAATGTGCATTGATTGTAGAGCCATCAACAAAATAACAGTTAAGTATCGCTACCCCATTCCTAGATTAGATGACATGTTGGATGAGTTGCATGGTGCTACTTTATTCTCTAAAATTGACCTAAGGAGTGGTTATCATCAAATTCGCATGAAAGAGGGAGATGAATGGAAAACAGCATTTAAAACTAAATTTGGATTGTATGAATGGTTAGTTATGCCTTTTGGGTTAACTAATGCACCTAGCACCTTCATGAGCTTGATGAATCATGTTTTTCGTTCATTTATTGGGAAGTTTGTGGTTGTCTACTTTGATGATATTCTTGTCTATAGTAGAACAATAGATGACCATGTTATTCACTTGCATGAGGTGTTTTGAACTCTTAGGGAGAATAGCTTATATGCTAATTTTCAGAAATGCTCCTTTTGCATGGATTCTGTTGTGTTTCTTGGTTTTGTTGTAGGTGCTCAAGGGATTCATGTGGATGAGGAAAAGGTAAAAGCTATAAGAGATTGGCCAACCCCAAAGAATGCCAATGAAGTCAGGAGTTTTCATGGACTAGCAAGTTTCTATAGGAGGTTTGTGAAAGATTTTTCAACTATTGCTGCACCTCTAAATGAGCTTGTTAAGAAGCATGTGACATTTAAATGGGGTGAAACACAAGAAACAGCTTTTAATACCTTGAAAGAGAAATTAACCAATGCACCACTTTTGTGTTTACCTGATTTTAATAAAGTTTTTGAAATTGAATGTGATGCTTCTGGGATTGGTATTGGTGCTGTTCTAATGCAAGAGTCTAGGCCTATTGCCTACTTCAGTGAGAAATTAAGTGGAGCTTCTTTGAATTACTCTACTTATGACAAGGAACTCTATGCTTTAAAACGAACTTTAGAAACATGGCAGCATTATTTATGGCCCAAGGAATTCATTATTCACTCTGATCATGAAAGTTTGAAGTTTCTAAAGTCTCAAGGTAAGCTTAACAAGAGGCATGCTCGCTGGTTGGAATTCATAGAGACGTTTCCTTATGTGATCAAGCATAAGCAAGGTAAAGAGAATGTTGTTGCTGATGCTCTTTCTAGGAGGTATTCTCTTATCACTTCTCTTCATGCTAGATTACTTGGATTTGAATTATTGAAAGGGTTGTATGACTCTGATTGTGATTTTTCCAAAATTTGGCTTTCTTGTGAAAAGCATGGGGTGAATGACTTTTATAGATCTGATGGGTTTCTTTTTAAGAAAGATAAATTGTGCATTCCCAATTGCTCTATGCGCGAGCTGCTTGTAAAAGAAACTCATGGTGGTGGTTTGATGGGTCACTTTGGTGTTGACAAAACATTAGCTCTTTTGCATGAACACTTTTATTGGCCTGGTATGCGCAAAGATGTTGTGTCTGTTTGTGCTAAATGTGTGACATGTAGGCATGCAAAGTCTAAGGTTCAACCTCATGGTTTATATTCCCCTCTACCTGTGCCTTCCCAACCTTGGGTAGATATTTCTATGGATTTTGTGTTGGGCTTGCCTAGGTCTCAATCTGGGAAAGATAGTATCTTTGTTGTAGTGGATAGATTTAGTAAAATGGCTCATTTTATTGCTTGTTCTAAAACAAATGATGCTGTGCATATTGCTGACTTGTTCTTCAAAGAAATTGTTAGATTGCATGGATTGCCTAAAACCATTGTGAGTGATAGGGATGTAAAGTTTCTTAGCCATTTTTGGAGGACCTTGTGGAGTAAGCTTGGAACTAAGTTGCTGTTTTCTACTGTGGCACATCCCCAAACGGATGGGCAAACTGAGGTCGTCAATAGAACACTCACTACCTTGTTACGTGCAATAATTCAAAAGAACTTGAAGAATTGGGTCAACTGCTTGCCTCATATTGAATTTGCATATAACAGGGCTATTCACTCTTCCACTTCTTTCTCTCCATTTGAGATTGTTTATGGCTTTAATCCTCTATCTCCTTTGGATATTCTGCCTTTGCCTTCTAGTGAACGAGCTAACCTTGATGGCAAGAAAAAGGCTGAGTTTGTGCAGGAATTACATGCTAAGGTGAGGGCCAACATCGAGAGAAAGAATGAGCAATATACAAAGCAAGCTAACAAAGGTCGTAGGAAGGTTGTCTTTCAGCCTGGAGACTGGGTTTGGATACACTTGCGAAAGGAGAGGTTTCCAGAACAACGAAAGTCTAAGTTGCAGCCAAGAGGAGATGGCCCTTTCCAAGTCTTGGAGCGAATCAATGATAATGCTTATAAAATAGATTTGCCTAGCTCCTACGGTAATGTAAGTGCTACATTTAATGTGACTGATTTATCTCTCTTTGATGCTGTAGATTCGAGGACGAATCCTTTTGAGCAGGGAGGGAATGATAGGGGAGCATGGCATGATCAAGCATCAAAGGAAGACCAAAACACGGAGCGTGGAGCCCAAGCTAAAAGATGGAAGTCCAATATTCTAAAAGACCCATTACAAGGCATTGTAGGCCCAATGACAAGAGCAAGGACCAAATCTATGAAAGAGGCGCTGAATTGTTTGATAAAAGATCTTAAAGAGTTAGAGCCCATTTATTTGGAAGAAGCATCCCTCAATCAGCCCATCAAGGGTCCAAACATGGTGATTACATTGCTAGAAGCCAAACAAGATGATGTACAAGGCCCATGTGCAGTCCAGATTAAAGAATTCACTCAAAATACCATGTGACAAGCATGTGCCTTGGAGGAGGAGCATAAGTGACGTCCAAGAATATTCAAGAAGAATCAAGAAGGCGTCTTTATGTATTAGTTATGGTTTAATTTCGTTTTTTTAAGTTTCCATTTTTATTTGCATTAAATAAGGCCTTTTGGTCAAAGATTGCATAAGAATATTTTAGGTTAGTTTCCTATTTTTAGGTAGAAGCCTTTTTCTTCAAGAAAAGGTAATTTCCTATTTCCTTTAGCCTTAATTGGTGCCAACCAAGATAGTCAATCATCATTAAGGCACATTTATGGCATTTATGACCTAGGGTTTTTTGATTCTAGATTGTTCTTTTGCTGCCTATATAAGGCTACGTTTTTTGTAATTGAGAATCAGATTTGAATGAATGAATTTTAGAGAATTTTATTTCTCTTGAGTGAGCTTTGCTTGCCGCCTCGTATTCTCGTGGGAATACTTGACTATATCAAGGACTGATCATCCTTGTGGTGTCTCCATGGCTAGGGTTGTAAGAGACAGGTTCTCTTAAGGTCCTACCTTTGATCATTCGTCTAGTTTCCTAACTTGTTTCTAGCCGATCCATATCCGTCCCTTATATCACCTAGTTTCTACTATCGAGAGCTTAATATAAAGTTGAGAGTCTAAATTACTAGAGCTAGACCTTAAGATCTCATTAACAAATTGAGTACCCCTTGTGCTCAACTATTGGTTGTCATTAACCATCTTCTCCAACAACTCCCAAGCATTATGAGGAGTCAAATCAAACAGTGAACCATAGGCTGTTGCATCAATTATGTTTTTGTGATGAGATAGAAAGCCCTCATAATAATATTGGACTAGATTAGACTTGCTGATTTGGACATTTAGGGAGCATGGCCAGGAATCGAGTCCAGTACTCATACAAGGTTTCTCTACTATCTTGCTGAACTCCATAGATAGCTCTCCTCAATTTGGATGTTCTTGATGCTGAAAAATATTTTTCCAAAAAAAGCCTTCTTAAGTTGCCCCCATGTAAATGTCATGAAATGTTGAGGGAGACTTTCTAACCATTCTTTATCATTTCCCTCTAATGTGAAATGAGAGGCTCCACTCAGCACATCCTCCAATTGAGCTCCACGAGGCTTCATAGAGGAGTAAACAACATGCATGTTTTGAAGGTTCCTATAAGGATAATCCCCTACATGAGGCGATACAGCAAGCTAACTCCTCAACTTCCAATGATACATTGCAAATCCCAACTAGACCAATTACAAGAGTAAGAGCTAAAAGAATTAAGGAAGCTTTGAGAATCAAATAACGAACGAACGGTTGATCTAGGTAGGACCTTAAGAGAACCTGTCTCTTACAACCCTAGCCATGAAGACACCACAAGGTTGATCAATCCCTTGATACTGTCAAGTATTCTCACGAGAATACAAGGATGCAAGCAAAGCTCACACGGAGAGAAATAAACTCAATTCTCATTCATCTAAATCTTATTTTCAATTACAAAAAACGTAACCTATATATAGGCAACAATAGAACACTCTAGAATCAGCATCCTAAGACATAAATGCTAGGGATGATGCCTCATTAATGATTATTTGACTATAGGAGGAATCATTTATTACATAGAAATAAAAAGAAATAACTTAAACTTCAAGAACAAGTCTGCTATTTGAAAATAGGAAACTGTAAAATAGGAAACTAATTAAAAACAAACAAAATCTTAATTAATGTCAATAATATCACACTAGATGCTTCTTGAATCTTCTTGGACCTTCCAAATGGACCTTCATTGCTATTCACGTCTAAAAGCATAAATGGGGCTTTTAGACATCTATTTGGGCTTGAATGTGGTTGAATCACGTTCTGGAATTCCCATGGTCCATAGAACAATGCATTTGGGCCCTGATTTAAAAGATTATAGCTCCAATGGACTCCTCCATGCATATATAATTGTGTTGGGCCCTCAAATGCTCCTTTTGGTCTCTTAGAATGTGCTCTTATCTTTCTCAAAGTCCAAATGATCATACTCCGATGACTTATATACCATGGTGATTTTCGGGGTGGCCTTCCATATGTCACGTTATGCTCTATATATATCTATGTCATCATCCAAGGAATGATCCATGTCCTCCTCCACATAAGTATTCTCGAGTTATAAATCCCTTGAACACTCTGGAGGGCTTGTTGGACTTCTAACTGAAAGAGTGCTATTTGGGCTTCATGACCTTCATATTCAATGCCTCTTGGTATGCTATCAATAAACATGATGAGCTGAAACTCTTGGGAGAATTGATATTCTGATTGTTTTCTTTAAGTTTCAAAGTATTATTGTTTACGCTTTCATTCCTTGTCATTTTGTTACTACACTTGAAAATCAACAAAGACTTCTCTGTATTAATCTGATTGATGTCCTGTCTTACATTGTCTACTAGTAACTTGTGTTAATTTTGCTTAGAAATTCAGAGAGTTATTAGACCAAGTGATTCAACATCTAGGTTGCATCATTGTACTGCATACCCTTTCTTTATTGTTTTTTATTACCTATACGACAAAGGGAAAATCAAATGGTGCTATTGCCAGCCTCTTAACTCCTGAATATTCATTTTGACTGTTACATGTTATGATTCTTGGGAATTTCTAGCTCTTAGAAGTTTCTGGTTTTCATTTTGTTGCTCTGCATCTGGTGTGGCTGAGTGAAGTTCTGAATTGAATATTGGTTTTTGGACTTTGGATTAACATTTAGCATTGTGATAATTCACATATTCTTATTCTAGAATCTGTTGCTGAATGCTCTGAGGAGGTTTAATTGTTGTCCTTCCCTACTGTTGCTACTAGAAATTTACGTTCTAGGGATGAAATACTGATCTTGGTCATTGAAATATTGTTCTGTTTGCTATAATTACTAGTGTGTCCCAGGTCGTTTCTGTTGTTGCTTTGACTTGAGTATTCTGTGAGACTGGTTGAGAATTTTCCACTGTAAGAAATTGCTGAATGTAATCTCATTTTCCTGAAGCAGGTTGTACCCTGTGTTGAATAATTCTGCATTTTTTTGAAATTCTATTAAGTTGTCAAGTATTTGGTCATTTCGGTCTGTTGAGAATTTGTCCAATTCTTGCTTTAAAACAACTTGTCAACTTGCTAAAGGCATTAACCTTTGAATGTTCGGTGGCCTTATTTTTGTGTACATTGCACAGAACCAGTGGCTTTTCTCATTGTTCTGATTTTCTGTTGACAGTTCAAGTTTGTTTGATTTCCTTGTTTCTATCTGCATTTTACATTCTTGTATGAGCCGTGACTTTGCTGAATTTTATCCTTTGGATAGAGAAATCAATAGAACTCTAAGACATCTAAAAATAGCCAAACAGCTTCAGGCAACCAGTGCTCAACCTGAAACATCACCTCTTCCTCTTATACCTTCATCTACTGATTCAACCAGCTCTAAACCCACACATATATCTGATACAAAATCCTCTTTAGGACACTACATAGATAATCATTTTATCATGAATCCACATCTTGATCCTAATAATCCTAGGCCTAATGATACTAATAATACCACTCATGCTCAGGAACAGGAAGCTGAAACCAGACCTATACATTTAAATGCTCATCCTGAAGCTGAAAATAGAAGTATTAGGGAGTTGAATAATTCTGCTGTTGATTATGATCCATATGGTCTGTGGAATAATGCTGTGAATTTTGAAATTAAAAGTTCTCTGCTGAATGCAATTCCTAAATTCTATGGTCATGCAGAGGGGATCCACATCAACATTTGCAAGATTTATATATGGCATGTTCTTCCTTCAACCCACCCACCATATCAATTGACGAGGTGCTGAAGAAAGCATTTCATTTTTCAGTTTTGGGTGATGCTAAGGAGTGGTTAAGGTCTCTTCCTCAAACATTATGCTATGCTCACATGGTCCCAATTACAAAAGTTGTTTTTGGAAAGATATTTTCCAGCCTCTAGAACAGCAACATTGAAGAAGGAGATTTATAGTGTCAGACAGAATAAAGGGGAATCCTTGTATGATTACTGGTCTAGATTCGTGGGAATGTTAACTCGCTGCCCTCATCAACAAATACCAAAACAATGGTTGGTCCAATATTTTTATGAAGGCATGCTTCCATAAACAAAAGCCACAACTGATGCTGCTGCCAATGGTTCTATTTTGGACCTAACACCTACCGCCAGATGGGATCTTCTTGAAAAAAATGGCCAGAAAAACCAGCAATTCAGTTCAAGGGATATTTATGATGTGGGAGAAGTGACTAATGGGCCTACTTCTGATTCTGTATTACAGCATCTAGTGGCACAAATGGAGAGTTTGAAAACTGAAATTTCTACTCTTCATCACACTTCCTCTCGACTAGTGGCACCATGCAATCAAATTGTAGCTCCCTCCTGTGACTATTGTGGATCTTCGATGCATCTTCCTGCTATTTGCCCTTCCAAATTTGAAGAAGTTAGTGCCTTTTACCAAAACAAGCCCAACCAGTACTAGAAAAGGGACCCATTTTCTACCACATACAATGAAGGATGGAGGGACCATCCTAATTTATGGTGGGGGTGGTGACAATAGGAACTTTAATAATAAGTTTTTATCCAACAATGCTGGACCATCACAGTTTCAGACCCCAAATCAGAATCTGGTTGAACCATCTAAGGTGCTTGTACCTATTCAAGA
The DNA here is from genome assembly GCF_004799145.2 of Neltuma alba. Taxonomy (NCBI): domain Eukaryota; kingdom Viridiplantae; phylum Streptophyta; class Magnoliopsida; order Fabales; family Fabaceae; genus Neltuma; species Neltuma alba. The sequence continues at coordinate 45,652 of NW_021634897.1, read as the reverse complement.
CAATTCTAGCAAAAATGAGGACACTAATTTACTCTTAAAGGAATTGATGACACAGTTGAATAACCAAATGGTTGCAGACAAGCAATCTCTGCTGAATCAAATGAAAGAGGACAAAAGTTTCTATAATTCTTCACTGTCATCAGTACTGCAGAAAATGGATAGTGATAGAGCAACCATAAATTCTCAACTCACTTCTATTTGTAAGGATCTAGAAGAAGTCAAGATGAAGAATTCCACCCTTTCCTCTCATGTTACACAATTGTCCAATAGCATGAGTAATCAACAGGCTCAAATAGGAGGCACTTTACCTTCGAACACTGTAATAAACCCAAAGGCACTGCATGCTATGTAACTTTAAGAAGTGGAAAGAAGGTTGGAAATGTGAGGATGATGAGGAAGATGCTCTTCAAAATGGTAGTTTAGAGGTCCAGAATGACATGAGGACGGCTTGGCTAAATACAAATGCCCCAAAATGTCAAGAATCAGAGTCAACTACATCCAAAGACCAAGTTGTACGAAAATCAGACAAGGGCAGGAAGAATGCAACAGCATTTACAGAAACTGATTCCACCCATAAGGATGCTGGACAATCTGCAACTGTAAAGCACATTCAAGATATGGAAATTAGTGAGCCGAATTCCAGTGAATGCAAGTTACAAAACACAGAAAAAAAGCTGGAGATTCAGGTAAAAACTTTGACTTGAAAGATTTACCATTTCCTAAATCCTATCTGCTGGGTAAGAAAAAGAATAATGAAATGCTTGAAAAGGAAATGATGGATCTGTTTAGCAAACTAGAAGTTAGTGTGCCTATGTTGGTGTTAATTAAACAAATGCCTAGTTATGCTAAGTTTTTGAAGGAATTATGCACAGATAAAAGGATTTGCATACCCAATAAAAGAGTACAACTAGGTTCTAATGTTTCAGCATTATTCAAACCTCAACTACCTATCAAATGTGCTGATTCCTGGTTCCTTTACAGTCCCATGCCAAATAGGAAGATTGAACTTTAGTAGTGCACTTTTGGATTTAGGAGCTGCCATAAATGTGACGCCCCATTCAATTTATAATTCGTCAAGGATCACAAACATCAAAACCACAAGTGTAATACTTCAATTGGCTGATAGGTGTACTAGAAAACCTTATGGATTCTTAGAGGACATCTTAGTCAAGGTCAAGGGTCTTGTAATTCCAGCAGATTTTTATGTCCTAGATATGTCAAATGAGTCTTGCCTTGAAGAACCTTTGATATTAGGAAGACCATTTTTTAGGACTGCAAACACTGTAATTAGCCTAAAAGATGGTTTCATTACAATGGAATTTGGTGATTGAGTTGTCAAATTTAATGTTTATGAAGCCATGACACATCCATTTGAAGATTATTCTTTGTTGGGGTTAAATATGATTGATGCCGCCATTGATTGTGCCATTGAAGAACATGGAATGACTTTGCACAAATATGCTGAAAATGAAGAAGAAGATTGCAATGTTTGCTCATTTGATTCTGCCCTCACCCATTCGAATTCTATCTCTTCTTATTGCTTAGAGAGTGATGTGTGTAGTATTAGATGCTTGACATTTGATAGCTCACTTTCCACCTCTAATGCATTTCACTTTTGTTTTTCAGAATCTAATGGTAGCTCTATTTCTTCATTTTCTAGATATAATGCACTTGGAAAGGATGTTTTGTGTAGTTTTGTAGAATTACATGATTTGTTTGCTAATAGGAAATATTTCAAAGCTGCACAAGTGCACCTGATCGCTTGCTGGAAAATTTTGCAGCAACGGAATCTGAATCTCCAAAGAAAGATGGACAGTGTTATAACATAGCTGTACCTCCTGCACATCACTTTCAGAGGTTAAGGCAGCAAGTAGAACAATTTAATTCAAGGAATTCAGAAATAAAGAGTAGAACTCAATGCGTAGATTCTACAACACCAACGCAAGTCAGCTTGATTAAACATTGACTGATTTCTTTTCATGAAAATTACATTGACTGATTTCTTTTCATGAAAATTAAACAATTCCTTACTTAAATCTTGTGCTATCATTGATGCAGGAATTGCCACACATGAAGATGCAGCCCTGAAATTGACTCAGCATGGGAATATTTTTATCAATATTTTTATGGACACATCAAATCCAGATATGAGGGAACCAAAACAACAGGGAAGTTTCTTGGTGCTCTTGAACCTAAATAGCTTATTCCTTCTATTGAACAGCCCTCGGATGTTGAGTTAAAACCATTACCCCATAATCTGAAATATGTTTTCTTAGAAGCAAATGAAAAATTACTAGTTACAGTAGCTAACTCTTTGACTGAACTTGAGGAAACAAAGCTGATTTCTGTTCTTAAGAAGTATAAAAGAGAAATCGGATGGACCTTGGCTAACATACCTGGAATAAACCCAGCAGTGTGCACATATAGGATTTTATTACATGAGAATTCTAGAGCCATAAGACAACCACAAAGGAGGCTTAATCCCTTAATACTAGATGTGGTAAAAAAGGAAGTAACCAAATTGCTAAGTGCTGGTATTATTTTTCCAATTAGTGATAGTGAATTGGTTTCACCTGTCCAAGTTGTTCCTAAAAAGAGTGGCATCACGCTTGTAAAGAATGAGAAAGATGAATTAATTCCAACTAGGGTCTAGAATTCTTGGAGGGTCTGTATTAATTATCAAAAATTAAATGATTCTATGACAAAAGATCATTTTTCCCTCCCTTTTATAGACCAAATGTTGGAAAGATTGGCTTGTAAATCTCATTACTGTTTATTGGATGGATTTAGTGGATATTTTCAGGTTCCTATAGCACCTTTGGAACCTTTGCATACCGAAGAATGCCATTTGGATTATACAATGCTCCTACAACTTTTCAAAGTTGTATGACTTCTATCTTTAGTGAGCTTTTAGAATAAGGTGTTGAAGTATTCATGGATGATTTTACCTTTTATGGAGACTGTTTTGATGACTGTTTACTAACTTTGGAAAAAGCTTTAGCTAAATGTGTAGAAAAGAATCTTATTCTTAATTTTGAAAAGTGCCATTTCATGGTGGATAAGGAGATAGTGTTGGGGCACTTGATATCACAGCAAGGAATCAAAGTTGATAAGGCAAGGATAGAAGTGATTTTTTCATTGCCTTATCCAACTGCATTAAAAGAATTAAGGTCCTTCTTGGGTCATGCTGGGTTTTATAGGCGCTTCATAAAGAGTTTTAGTCAAATTGCTTTACCTCTTTCTCAATCACTGCAAAAGGATGCTGATTTTGTTTTTGATAAGTGTTGCAGGACTGCTTTTGACGAGTTGAAGGCCAAGCTTGTTTCTCCAACTATCTTAGCATCTCCTGATTGGAACTTAGACTTTGAACTATCTTGTGATGCTTCCAATTCTGCTATGGGGGTGATGTTGGGACAACAGGTAGAAAGACTATCAAGAGTTATTGCATATGCATCTAAGACACTAGATAAGGCACAAACTAACTATACCACCACCGAAAAAGAATTATACACCATAGTCTTTGGTCTGGACAAATTTAGGTAGTACCTATTGCATTCTAAAGTTGTTATTTTCACTGATCATGCTGCTGTAAGATTCCTGTTCAAAAAGCCTCAATCAAAGCCTATGTTACTTAGATGGATGTTATTAATACAAGAGTTTGATGTTGAAATAAAAGATAGAGCAGGGGCAGAAAACTTAGTTGTTGACCATTTGCGTAGGCTACCTAATAATTCGAAAGGGGTGGATGATTCAGATTTGGTTTGTGATGCATTCCCTGATCATATGCTTTGTGCTGTCACTTTTAAAGAGCCTTGGTTTTCGAATTTAGTCAATTATTTAGTTGCTGATGTGGTGCCCCCATTCATGAATCAATTTTCAGGTCCAGACTGAAAAGACAAGCACAATATTATGTATGGGATGCTCCACATTTATGGAGATTATGCAGTGATCAATTGATTCGAACATGTGTTGCAGATGAGGATATTCCTTCCATCTTACAATTTTCTCATTCTTTATCTTGTAGTGGTCACTTTAATGCAAGGAAAACTTCAAGAAAAATTCTGGATTCTGGTTTTTATTGGCCTTCTTTGTTCAAAGATGCTTATGAATTTTGTAAAACTTGTGATAAATGTCAAAAATTTGGTGGGCTATCTAAAAAACAAGAAATGACTCAACAACCCATGTTATTTCGTAAAATTTTTTATGTTTGGGGCATTGACTTTATGGGTCCATTCCCTTCATCACATGGTTTTTCATACATTTTGCTAGCTGTTGATTATTTGTCCTGTTGGATTAAAGCTGTAGCTACTAGGAAAAATGATGCTCAAACAATAGTGAAATTTCTGAAATCTAATATATTTTGCAGATTTGGGATCCCTAGAGCTTTGGTTAGTGACCGTGGCACTCACTTTGCAAACAAACTCATGGAGACGCTGCTATCCAAGTATGGAGTCATACACAAGATGGCAACACCTTGTCATCCACAAACAAATGGTGCAGCTGAGATAGCCAATAGGGAAATTCAAGGTATTTTACAAAAAATTGTTAAGCCAAATAGGAAGGATTATGGGCTTATAGGACAGCTTATAAAACTCCAATTGGCATGTCCCCATTTAGGATAATCTATGGAAAAGCCTGCCATTTACCTGTTGAAATTGAATATAAGGCTTATTGCGTAGTAAAAACTTGTAATATGGACTTAGGAGTTATAGCTTAAGAGAGAAAACTACAAATTCAGGAACTAGAAGAGTTGCACTTAGAAGCTTATGAGAATTCAGAGAGAACTAAAACTTGCCTGACAAAGGGATTTTGAGAAAGGTTTTTCAGGAAGGAGACAGGGTACTTCTCTACAAGGCAAGATTTACTTTCAAGCAAGGGAAACTCCATACAAGATGGGATAGACCATTTGTAGTGCTCAAAGCTCATAATTTTGGAATGATAGAGATTCTGGATGAGCAAATTGGACATGTTCACAAGGTCAATGGACACTTGTTAAAGCACTATCATGCCAATGACAAGCCACCTTAATCAGATTGGTTGTCCTCTTTTCTCCCTATCCTTACTAGTTTTGCATTGTCATTATTACGACTCTGTTTTTCATATTGCAAAATTTAAGTGTGGGGGAATAGAGCATTTCTCTAAAAAAAGAAAAAAGGTTTTGGTTCTGTTTTACTACTTTTCTGTTGCTGGACACTTAGTCACACGTGTGGAGCACAATCCTGTATCTTTCATGTATAATCCTGCATAATCTCGAATGTTAGACCAGTGTTCTTTTGCAACAGTGAATGTTTTTCTGTCCTTCCTTCATGATTGATCCTCTCCTTTTGGGGCACATTGAGGACAATGTATGTTTTAAGTGTGGGGGTGTGTAACCTTTGAAAATTCTAGGAGTGTTCTTGCCTTGCTTAGCAATTTGACTCTTGGAATGAATCTGATTTGAGCTGTTAGTCTTTACTAGGATATTGGTACAAATAGACTTGATTAAAAAAAATTAAAAATTTCTGTCAAGTTGTCAGGAATTTTATCAACTTCAGTCTGCTATGGAATTGATTAAATCCTTGCTGTAGCAACTTGACTTGGTAGTGGACTGGAATTCTGCTTGGTTGTTCATTCAGAATCCATTGCATTAGCCTTTGTTCTGCAATACCCGTGTAAGAAGCCATTCTACCTTAGTTTTCGGTCATGGAATGTAGTTGAGTTTTGAATACATTTCTTTGAATAATGTTAAAACATGTTGATGGAGGAGCATGGTGTGATCAGGAGCACAGGCAAGGAGCCCAAACAAAGAAGTCCAACATTTCAAAAGATCCATTGCAAGGCATTGGAGGCCCAATAACAAGAGCAAGGACCAAAGCTATGAAGGAGGCCCTAAATTGTCTAATAAGAGAGCTAAAAGAGCTGGAGCCCATTTATTTCGAAGAAGCACATTTTAATGAGCCTAAAAGGAGTCCAAAAATGGTGATCACATTGCTAGAAGCCCAACAAGATGATGTACAAGGCCCATGTGGGGTTCAGATTGAAGAATTCACTTAAAATACCATGTGACAAGCATGTGCCTTGGACAAGGGTCATAAGTGACGTCCAAGAATCTTCAAGAAGGATCAAGAAGGCCTCATTATAAATTGATTATGATTTAAATTCGTTTTTTTGGTCAAGGAGTGTTGTAGAAGATCATGTTTTGATCTACTTTCCTATTTTTAAATAGCAAACTTGTTCTTGAAGTTTAAGTTATTTCCTTTTATTTCTATGTAATAAATGGTGCCTCCCATAGTCAAATATTCATTAATGAGGCATCATCCCTAGTATTTATGTCTTAAGATGCTGATTCTAGAGTGTTCTATTGTTGCCTATATATAGGCTACGTTTTTTGTAATTGAATGCATATTTAGATGAATGAGAATTGAGTTTATTTCTCTCCGTGTGAGCTTTGCTTGCATCCTTGTATCCTCGTGAGAATACTCGACAGTATCAAGGGATTTATCAACCTTGTGGTGTCTTCATGGCTAGGGTTGTAAGAGACAGGTTCTCTTAAGGTCCTACCTAGATCAATCGTCCATCCGTTACTTGATTCTACCCGGTCCGTACGTCCCCTCATATCACATGTTCAAGTGCGAGTTCCTTGCTTAATCAATCTATTTCCGGAAAGTGTGCATCATAAATAACTCTCCTCATGCATTAAGTTCAAATCCTCATGCAATTTGTTCATGGCAAGTGAATAGGGATGAGTAAACCAGTTGGAAGAATTTTGAGCCTTAATTCATTTCTTAAATCATGTGTGAAGCCATCTAGTGTAGTAACTTCCTAGAACTTGTTCCTATCCTTAATTCAAGACTATATCACCACTTGGAATTGTGAATATGATAAGGGCATTTCATTCAAAACCCTTTAACCAAACAGCAGCTATTCACACTAACCCATTGCTTAACCCCTTGAGTGTTTCACTATTCATTAAAAATTTCAGCATGATTAATGAACACTGCATACTTTGGATACGGTGAGAATATGAGTTGCTGGCATGATTGTTCAGTTCTGTAATGGTATATGTGTTGATAGAAGATGAAAATTTATCATAGAAAACTTGATGTAATCTTCCTTGCCTAACCATTTTATTACTGTTGCAATAAAAAAAAAAGCAAAAGAAAAGAAACAGAAATAAGAACGAAGAAGTGCCAATGAGGGCAAAAGTTGAAGATAAAAAAAAGAGAAATGAAATAAATAAGCAGCCAATAGCATACCAAGAAGTGTTCAATATGGAGGTCTTGAAGGCTAAGAAATGCTTGTCCAATTAGAGGCCCAACCAGCCCTCCAAAGTGCTCAAAGGATTTATAGCTTCAGAATGCTTACATGGAGGATGCTAATTCTGGAGTGTTCTATTGTTGCCTATATATAGGCTATGTTTTTTTTGTAATTGAATTAAGATTTAGATGAATGAGAAATGAGTTTATTTCTCTCCATGTGAGCTTTGCTTGCATCCTTGTATTCTCGTAAGAATACTCGATAGTATGAAGGGATTGATCAACCTTGTAATGTCTTCATGGTTAGGGTTGTAAGAGACAGGTTCTCTTAAGGTCCTACCTAGATCAACTATCTATTTGTTACTTGATTCTAACCGGTCCGTACGTCCCCTCATATCAAGTGGTATCAGAGCTAAGGTTTGCTAGATTTCAAGTTTCATTCCTTTGTTCCTTATTGCTTCCGTTCTCCTTTTTTTGTCTTCTCCATTTCAAGTGAGACCTGCCTCGTCAGGATGTGGCTGAGGTCTTGTGGTGCTCTGGGCATCCCCTTTCTCTAATATGATCAGGTTATTAGAGTTCTCTTCCAAAATTATGTCTCTATCTCCTAGAGAGGTTGGTAGTATTCGGGTGATGGAGTCGGTTCATCGAGGTTAGAAAAATGTGGATGGTACCAATCTGGGTACGGCTCCCCTGGCCTTCTCTCGTTTACTGTTTCCCCTGAGTCATCACTACAACAAGCCACGGCTTATTCTGCACTCAACTCAGTCTATAACATACTGTTCTATCCAGATATAATCCAACTAGAAGCATTCAATCAATAATCAAACAAACAGTTCACAATCAATCAACAATATTTGATCATTGTGCATAATACATAATAGTCAATATAGTGCACAGAAATAGAGCCAGAACCTCTGCTCTGATACCAAAAAGTATCACACCTCTCTTTATAACCCATTATATGTCAATTAACCAATATAAGTCGCTTCGTAACATTTCCAGATGAAAAATTTGAAATTCAGAATTTTACTGTTCATCCTGTCCGTACACTGTTCATCTAAAAATAGGTCAATTTTGAAAATTCATAACTAAATCCAGAAAAATCAAAACGAAGTGATTCCAATTTTCACATGAAGATTGCTAAGAGTTCTATGGAGAAAAAAATAATCATTAGGTCCAATTCCATCCAAAATAATTTCAGAAAATTCATAAAAGTGTACTGTTTATTTGATAAATTTTTGAATTTTTAATATTTTTGCCCAACTTTGGAAGGGCATAACTCTTAGCACACAACTCCAAATTTAATGAATTACCACTTGTTCTAAAGCTAAAAATGAGATCTATGTTCCCATAAATTGCATGTCCAAACTCCAACAATTGCTCATTATTTTATGTGCTACAAGTTTGACACTTTTTAGAAAATTTCTATCCCCTAATTATCATTTTCTTGATTTATTTCCCCTTTTTCTTCAACCACATTCCTTTCACAATGCCTCAAGCTAATTCAAATATTGGAACATGGGATAACAATATAATTTACTTCAAAATGTCATCTATAACTTATTACAAAATCCATGCAAGGTTCATTATACATTGGAAAAGTTTCTAACATAATATAATATTCATAAAGCCATTTTATGCCAAGGCCAATTCCTTCCCTTGATCCATGCTTGATCCACTTCCTAATTAGGGCATAAAATAACATAGGAGGAATGAGATTTTAAAGAAATCTCAGTAGCATATGAATTATAATTGTCATGTAAATCAATGCAAGTTTAATTGTGAAATGTCATGCAATCCAAACCATTCCCAACTCATAGGAATCCATACCAACTATCATGCAAGGAGAGGAACATGATATTATTCACATTGACATATCACAAAGCATTTGGCCAAAGCATAACTAATCTCAATCAAACAATCAATGTCACCACAAAGTTCCTCCAATCCAAGCAACAACAATCATAACAAACAAGCAAGATAAACAATTAAATTATAATTCAAAACGGCCTTTGCAAAGCTTGTCCACTTAATTCCTCCAAGGAGCAATGCTTCTCCTTAATTCCTCCTCTCAATGCCTATTAAACCAAGCATAATCATAGGCCATATTAATCACAAAACAACTTAATTCCAATACTTAAACCTTAACTCAACAATTTCTCCCCTTTTTCTTTGATTTTTAACAAATCGATTCCTTCCTTAGAATCAATCATCTCATGAGTCAATCCTATACAATTTTTCAGGAGGAATCCAATGGTACAATCAGATTTTTGAAAATTACACTCCTTCCCCATGAACTTGGTTTGGTCGAATAGGGGTCCTTAGTTTTCCAAAAATTCTATTTTTTATTCCAATGATTTTAAACACTTTCCAACATCATATCTCTACACAAAAGCATATTTTAAAACCATTGAAATCATCAAATCAAGCAAAATCATTCAGCTCCCGTGTGAACAGTGCTGGACAAAAATTCTCCCCTTAAACCCTAACTTTAATTTCATCCAAAAATCAATCTATACATCAATTAATCTTGCTTATTCCACTTGATTATTAAGATTTCTATCCTTCCCTAAGCATCACACATCTCAACCAAATTTTTCAGAATTTTCCAGCATTAATCCTTGTTTAATCAATTTAAAACTTAGGGATATTGATGCTTAGACATACCTTAGTGTTTCCTTGAAGTAAGTTGGATGATTTCTTGCCTAAAGCTCCTCAAGAATTTTGTGCAACAGGGCTGGATAAACAGTGACAGAGTTTCTCCTTATTTTTCCCAATTTTCTAACATTTCCTTTGTATTTTCAAGGAGTGTTTATAGACAGAAAATTCTGCCACTTCCCCCCCTAATTAGCACAACCAAATGAAAGATAAGGAGGTGTGTTGGCAGCCATCAAGTGCCCCAGCCTTCAGATTTGAACAACTGTACATTTGCTAGATTTTTCCAAGCAAATATCTCTTAATTTTTGTATTTTTCTTTAATTAATTGAAGCCTCCAGCTTTTTGCACGAAATTAGGCCTTTAATGGGTCCATTTTGGGCCTCAAAAATGGTATGGGCTGGCCCAAAAATATGGCCCACAAACCAAATCACTATCCCAAACCAATTAGAAATTTTATCAGTTACTATTCACTAGTAACATTCCATAATTTTTGTAGACCTCCAAAAATTCATTTCTCTTCATGGTAATTCACCTTTTAATATGATAATATGATCTGCAGATTTTCAGAATTTTTCACCACCTCTAGGTATTTATTTTGAATTTTCTCTGATTAGGCCTTTAACGGTAAATCTGAGAAAATAAATTCTCTAAAATTAATTCTTGAGCTTTCAAGGCCTAAAATCAGTTTTATAAATTCAAATAAACATTTAGATGAATTTTATGTTAATCTTCCAAATTTATTGACGCCTCTAACTCATTAAAATAATTATTTTTCTTCATTTCCCCAATAATTTCCCGAAAAACCTCTATTTACGGGAAATTCTGTAATAATTTATTTTCACCAGAATTTCACCTTTCGGGCCTCAACTGAGTTTCCAAAACCTCTACTCTACACTTTTCCCTTTTTTTAGGAAATTTCTAGAATTTTTCTCAAATTTTCCCATTTTGCCCTTTCTAGACCGATAATTACGGAAATGCCAGCCAGAACCTTTTTGGGGTTTCATATCAAAAGTTGTTTCATCTCCCCGTCTGGTTTCTACATTGACCCTCATCCCAATTTTTGATCCTTTATTGCCATGTGAAAATTTTTGGGATGTGACATTTTGAGAAAGGAAAAATTGTTTGCAAATCTGAAAAAGTGTGATTTTTGTTTGGATAAAATTATTTTTCTTGGCTTTATGGTGAGTGTTAAAGGAATAGAAGTTGATGAAGAAAAGATCAGAACTATAAAAGAATGGTCAACACCTAAAAGCATAACTGAGGTGAGAAGTTTTCATGGTTTGGCTAGCTTTTATAGGCGCTTTGTGAAAGATTTTAGCAAATGTGCTGCACCATTCACTGAAGTTATAAAAAAATTAGTTGGTTTTAAATGGGATAAAGAACAAGATATTGCATTCATTGAACTTAAGGATAAATTGTGTTTTGCACCTATGTTAGTATTGCCTAACTTTAACAAAACTTTTAAGATTGAATGTGATGCATCTAGATTTGAAATAGAAGTTGTTTTGATGCATGAAGGAAAGCCAATTGCTTATTTTAGTGAAAACTTAAATGGAGCAACCTTAAAGTATCCAACATATGACAAGGAGCTCTATGCACTTAAGAGAGCATTAGAGAATTAGCAACATTACCTTTAGCCTAAACAATTTGTAATTCATACTAATTATCAATGTTTAAAGCGTATTAACAGCCAAGGTAATCTAAACAAGAGGCATGCAAGGTAGTTGGAACTTATTGAGACATTTCTTATGTCATCAAATACAAGAAAGGTAAAGAAAATGTCGTGGCTGATACATTGTCAGGAAGGTATACTTTTCTGACTACTCTAAATGCTAGGTTGCTTGGTTTTGATTATATCAAGGAATTGTATACCACTAGTGCTAATTTTGCTAAAGTGTTTCTTGCTTGTGAAAAAAAAGTATTTGAAAAGTTTTATAGGATTGATGGGTACTTGTTTAAAGAAAACAGATTGTGTGCGCCTTAATGTTCTTTGCGAGAATTATGATATTAGGGGACGTACGAACCGGCTAGGATCAAGTAACAAACGGACAGTTGATCTAGGTAGGACCTTAAGAGAACCTGTCTCTTACAATCCTAGCCATAAAGACACTACAAGGTTGATCAATCCCTTGATACCATCAGGTATTTTCACGAGAATACAAGGATGCAAGCAAAGCTCATACTGAGAGCAATAAACTCACTTCTCATTCATCTAAATCTTCATTTCAATTACAAAAAACGTAGCCTATGTGGGGTTCATATTGAAGAATTCACTTAAAATACCATGTGACAAGCATGTACCTTGGACAAGGATCATAAGTGACGTCCAAGAATCTTCAAGAAGGAATCATTATGAATTGATTATGATTTAAGTTCGTTTTTTGGTCAAGGAGTTTTCTAGAAGATCATGTTTTGATCTACTTTCCTATTTTTAAATCACAGACTTGTTCTTGAAGTTTAAGTTATTTCCTTTTATTTCTATGTAATAAATGGTGCCTCCCATAGTCAAATAATCATTAGTGAGGCATTATCCCTAGCATTTGTGTCTTAGGATGCTGATTCTAGAGTATTCTATGCTGGTTCTAGAGTGTTCTATTATTGCCTATATATAGGCTACGTTTTTGTAATTGAATTGAGACTTAGATGAATGAGAACTGAGTTTATTTCTCTCATTGTGAGCTTTGCTTGCATCCTTATATTCTCGTGAGAATACTTAATAGTATCAAGGGATTGATCAACCTTGTGGTGTCTTCATGGCTAAGGTTGTAAGAGACGGGTTCTCTTAAGGTCCTACCTAGATTAACCATCCGTTCGTTACTTGATTCTAGCCGGTCCATACATCCCCTCATATCAGCTTATAAAATAGATTTGCCTAGTTCCTATGGTAATGTTAGTGCTACTTTTAATGTTGCTGATTTAAATTCGTTTTTTGTTGGTCAAGGAGTGTTCTAGAAGATCATGTTTTGATCTACTTTCCTATTTTTAAATAACTTGTTTTTGAAGTTTAAGTTATTTCCTTTTATTTCTATGTAATAAGTGGTGCCTCCCATAGTCAAATAATCATTAATGAGGCATCATCCCTAGCATTTATGTCTTAGGATGCTGATTCTAGAGTGTTCTATTGTTGCATATATATAGGCTACGTTTTTTGTAATTGAAATTAAGGTTTAGATGAATGAGAATTGAGTTTATTTTTCTCAGTGTGAGCTTTGCTATCAAATTGCCATGGCCTTCCAAGTAAGAGATGTCCAGCAAGTATTGGAACCACATCACATAGAACTTCTGTATTATAGTTCCCAATAGAAAAAGAAACAAAAACCTACTTAGTGACTCTAGCCTCAGCACTATCATTCAACCATTGCAATTTATAAGGTTTATGATGCTTCATAGTAGGCAAGTCCAGCTTTTCAACAAGTAAGGTACTAGCAACATTGGTAACACTACCACTATCAATAACCATGTTGCATACCTTATTCTTTATAAAACACCTAGTGTGGAAGATAAGCTCTCGCTGCTCTTTCTCATCATCTTCCTTTACATGAATATTTAGGGCTCTTCTAGCCACCAATGCTTCTTCCATAACAGGTTCAGCTTCATCAATCTCCAATTCAGAGTCAGTCACCAAAGAAGGCATGTCATGATAACTTTTATCGCTAGAATGTTCACTGTCATACTCACCATTATCTTTGATAATGATGGCTCTCTTATTGGGACATTTGGAAGCAATATGCCCCTTTCCATGACATCTAAAACATTGAAGAGAAGAGGTTATTAGTAGAAGAAGTTTTAGAGTCAAATTTCTTACCACGATCGCCCTTAGGCTTTGATTCCTCCTTGGCCTTAGGGGTGAATCTTGCTGCATCCTTAGCCTTGGAATCCTTCCACTTGGAGGTTGGTTTAGAGTCCCTCCAGCCGTAGGATGAGGATTTGGAGTGTTTCTTTTTAAACTGTTTTTCAACTTTGATGGCTTTGTGCACCAACTCCTCCTTATCAACAAAAGTGTACATCTCAACTTTGTCTCTAATTTCAGGTCTCATACCATCAATAATTCTGCTCATGCTTGATTCTTCATCTTCTTGCACTCCAGCACGCATCTCAAGAAGATCAGGCTCATGTACATACTCTTCTACTGTCATAGAGTCTTGGCTAACAATCGCAACTTTCTGTTAAGCTCTCAATAGTAGACACTAGGAACATACTTCTTGCGTATGAGTTTCTTTAGCTTCTGCCACATATGAGGGGGACCTTTGCCCTTAAGGCATCTCTTAAGCTGTAAATCTTCCCACCAAATAGTAGCATAGTCAGAAAACTGAAATGAAGCTAATTTTACCTTCTTTTCTTCAGGCCAATCATTCAATCTGAAAATCTGCTCAAACTTCATCTCCCAATCAAGATATTTATCTGGATTGGTATTACCCTTGAAAATAGGATACTTGATCTTTGGATCAATTATGGCCATGTCATTTTTGGAATTTTTGCTCCTGCTCTTTGAAGTTGACAAACCAAATCTAATCACCTCGTCATCACTACTATCTGCTTTGGATACCCTTAACTCTTCTATTTCCATCTTGAGTTTGAGAAACTCATCTCTCACAGCCCTCATGAATACTTTGATATCTGTGTTGAATTCTTCATTATTGGATTCTTTCCTGCTCATCTTTAACCTGAGATGTTAGTTGAAGTAAAGAGAGAAAGAAATAGAAATAATAGACCTCACCACTCTGCTCACGTGTTCCACTCAATCAATTTGGTGCCACTCGTGTTTCTCTCAACTCTGGCTTTTATATTGAAGTAAAACACTCTTGCCTTTTACCACTCAAGCTTGTCTCCTATAGTATTCTTGATTGAAACTCAACAAAAACCAAGAGACAATATTAGAAAGTGGTAACCTTCACAACCAGAAATTGTAAGAGCCAGCAACTATGTGAAAGAGAGGAAAAGATAAGAGATGAAAGAAGAAGTATAGGCAAAATATGAGGATGGAATGAAAGGAGGGGGAAAATGAGGAGAGAAGTTTATGATGAAAAAAAAATGGATAGGAAAAAAAACTGTGGAAAAGGGAGGCGGGAATTGAAAATGAAAATAAGGTTGTGAAAGTAAAGGAAAGTAGAAATTAAAGTAATTAGGAAAGGTACTACCTTGAGAAAATTTTAGAAAAGTGAGTACCTTGCTAGAAAAGAACTGAAATTAGGCAAGTAGTATGAAAAGGAAGGAAAAGGAATAGGAAATAAAAGAAAGAAGGAAACTTGAGGAAGAAAATAGGAAAGTAGTATGAAAAGGAAAGGAATTCAAAATAGGAAACTAGATAAAACAAAAGAAAGTAGAAATAGAAAAATAGGAGTCTTACCACCCAAGTATAAAGATTTAGGAAATTAATTGTGACTTGCAATGGAAGCTCTTTCAAATTAGGAAACTTGCCTCTTATGCTGCAATCTCCAAAATCTGAAACTCTTTCCCTTTTTTTGTTTTTTTAATTTTTGAATTTTTTTTAGCAATTCTGCGGCCTTTTTTTTTTTGTTTCAACACAACAGCATTTTTTTTTCTTTTTTTTCACGAATTTTTTTTGCTACTCCAAAGAAAAAAGCAAGTCAAATGAACAACAAACAATGGGGAGGAAGGAGATAAAAGGAAAGAAAACGAAAAGAAAAAAAAACAAAGGGATGGAAATAGGGAAGAAAGGAGGAAGACAAAATGAGGAGAATGGAAACGAAAGGAAAACGGAAGCAATAGAGAAAGAAAACAAATGAAAACACCAAAAGGATAGAACTTGAAAGCTAGCAAACCTTAGCTCTGATGCCACTTGATATGAGGGGGGAACAAACCGGCTAGAATCAAGTAACGAACGGATGGTTGATCTAGGTAGGACCTGAAAAGAACCTATCTGTTACAACCTTGGCTATAAAGACACACAAGGTTGATCAATCCCTTGATACTGTCGAGTATTCTCACAAGAATACAAAGATGCAAGCAAAGCTCACAAGGAGAGAAATAAAGTCCGTTCTCATTCATCTAAGTCTCAATTCAATTACAAAAACGTAGCCTATATATAGGCAACAATAGAACACTCTAGAATCAGCATCCTAAGACACAAATGCTCGGGATAATGCCTCATTAATGATTATTTGACTATGGGAGGCACCATTTATTACATAGAAATAAAAGGAAATAACTTAAACTTCAAGAACAAGTCTGCTATTTAAAAATAGGAAAGTAGATAAAACATGATCTTCTAGAATACTCCTTGACCAAAAAACGAACTTAAATCATAATCAATTCATAATGATGCCTTCTTGAAGATTCTTGGACGTCACTTATGATCTTTGTCCAAGGCACATGCTTGTCACATGGTATTTTAAGTGAATTCTTCAATATGAACCCCCCATGGGCCTTGTACATCATCTTGTTGGGCTTCTAGCAATGTGATCACCATTTTTGGACTCGTTTTAGGCTCACTAAAGTGTGCTTCTTCGAATTAAATGGGTTCTAGCTCTTTTAGCTCTCTTATTAAACAACTTAGGGCCTCCTTCATAGCTTTGGTCCTTGCTCTTGTCATTGGGCCTCCAATGCCTTGTAATGGATCTTTTGGAATGTTGGACTTCTTTGTTTGGGCTCCTTGCCTGTGCTCTTGATACCATGCTTCTCCATCATTCCCTCCCTGCTCAAAAGGATTCGTCCTTGAATCTGCAACATCAAAGAGAGATAAATCAGCAACATTAAAAGTAGCACTAACATTACCATAAGAACTGGGCAAATCTATTTTATAAGCTGATATGAGGGGATGTACGGAGCGGCTAGAATCAAGTAACAAACGGACGGTTGATCTAAGTAGGACCTTAAGAGAACCCGTCTCTTACAACCCTAGCCATAAAGACACCACAAGGTTGATCAATCCCTTGATACTGTTAAGTATTCTCACGAGAATACAAGGATGCAAGCAAAGCTCATACTGAGAGAAATAAACTCAATTCTCATTCATCTAAATCTGAATTCAATTACAAAAAACGTAGCCTATATATAGGCAACAATAGAACACTCTAGAATCAGCATCCTAAGACATAAATGCTAGGGTTGATGCCTCATTAATGATTATTTGACTTGGGAGGCACCATTTATTACTTAGAAATAAAAGGAAATAACTTAAATTTCAAGAACAAGTCTGCTATTTAAAAATAGGAAAGTAGATCAAAACATGATCTTCTAGAACACTCCTTGACCAAAAAAACGAATTTACATCATAATCAATTCATAATGATGCCTTCTTGATCCTTCTTGAAGATTCTTGGACGTCAGTTATGGCCCTTGTCCAAGGCACATACTTGTCACATGATATTTTAAGTGAATTCTTCAATCTGAACCCCACATGGGTCTTGTACATCATCTTGTTGGGCTTCTAGCAATGTGATCACTATTTTTAGACTCCTTTTAGGCTCATAAAAATGTGCTTCTTCGAAATAAATGGGCTCCAACTCTTTTAGCTCTCTTATTAGACAATTTAGGGCCTCCTTCATAGCTTTGGTCCTTGCTCTTGTCATTGGGCCTCCAATGCCTTGTAGTGGATCTTTTAGAATGTTGGACTTCTTTGTTTGGGTTCCTTGCCTATGCTCTTGATCACACCATGCTCCTCCATCATAAGCATTGTCATTGATCCGCTCTAGGACTTGGAATGGGCCATCTCCTCTTGAATATAACTTAGATTTGCGTTGATCGGGAAATCTCTCCTTCCGCAGGTGTACCCAAACCCAATCTCCAGGCTCAAAGACAATCCTCTGACGACCTTCGTTGGCTTGCCTAGCATATTGCCCATTCTTCCTTTCTATGTTGGCTCTCACCTTAGCATGTAATCTCCACACAAACTCAGCCTTTTTCTTGCCATCAGGATTTGCTTGCTGATTAGAAGGCAATGGTAATATATCTAAAGGAGACAAAGGATTAAAGCCATGACCAACCTCAAATGGGGAGAAGGAAGTAGAAGAGTGAACAGCTCTGTTACATGGAAACTCAATACGAGGCAGACAATTGACCCAATTCTTCAAGTTCTTTTGGATTATTGCACGCAACAAGGTAGTAAGTGTTCTGTTGACTACCTCAGTTTGGGAATGTGCCACAGTAGAAAACAACAACTTAGTTCCTAGCTTACTCCATAAAATCCTCCAAAAATGGCTAAGTTCCATAAAGTCCTCCAACAACTTAGTTCCTAGCTTACTCCATAAAATCCTCCAAAAATGGCTAAGTTCCATAAAGTCCTCCAACAACTTAGTTCCTGTCACTCAAAATGACAATCCATGCAACCTAACAATTTCCTTGAAAAACAAGTCAGCAATATGGACTGCATCATTTGTTTTAGAACATGCAATAAAATTAGCCATTTTACTAAATCTATCAACCACAACAAAGACACTATCCTTTCCAGACTGGGACCTAGGCAAACCCAACACAAAATCCATAGAAATATCTACCTAAGTTTGGGGAAGGCACAGGTCAAGGCGAATACAAGCCATAAGGTTGAACCTTAGACTTTGCATGCTTACATGTGACACATTTGGTACAAACGTAAACGACATATTTCCTCATATGAGGCCAATAAAAGTGTTCATACAAAATAGCTAATGTTTTATCAACACCAAAGTGTCCCATCAAACCACCACCATGAGTTTCTTTTACAAGCAGCTCACGCATAGAGCAATTAGGAATGCACAATTTATCTTTCTTAAAAAGAAACCCATCAATCTATAAAAGTCATTCACCCCATGCTTTTCACAAAAAAGCCTAATTTTGGAAAAATCACAATCAGAGTCATACAACCCTTTCAATAATTCAAATCCGAGTAATCTAGCATGAAGAGAAGTGATAAGAGAATACCTCCTAAAAAGAGCATCAGCAACAACATTCTCTTTACCTTGCTTATGCTTGATCACATAAGGAAACGTCTCTATGAACTCCAACCAGCGAGTGTGCCTCTTGTTAAGCTTACCTTGAGACTTTAGAAACTTCAAACTTTCATGATCAGAATGAATAATGAACTCCTTGGGCCATAAATAATGCTGCTATGTTTCTAAAATTCATTTTAAAGCATAGAGTTCCTCATCATAAGTAGAGTAATTCAAAGAAGCTCCACTTAATTTCTCACTAAAGTAAGCAACAGGCTTAGACTCTTGCATTGGAACAGCACCAATACCAATCCCAGAAGCATCACATTCAACTTCAAAAACTATTAAAATCCGGCAAACACAAAAGTGGTACATTGGTTAATTTCTCTCTCAAGACATTAAAAGTTGTTTCTTGTGTTTCACCCTATTTAAATGTCACATGCTTCTTAACAAGCTCTTTTAGAGGCACAGCAATAGTCGAAAAATCTTTGACAAACCTCCTATAGAAACTTGCTAGTCCATGGAAGCTCCTGACTTCATTGGCATTCTTTGGGGTTGGCCAATTTCTGATAGCTTTTACCTTTTCCTCATCCACACGGATCCCTTGAGCACCTACGACAAAACCAAGAAACACAACAGAATCCATACAAAAGGAGCATTCTTGAAAATTAGCATATAAGCTATTCTCGCTAAGAGTTTGAAACACCTCATGCAAGTGAATAACATGGTCATCTATTGTTCTACTATAGACAAGAATATCATCAAAGTAGACAACCACAAACTTCCCAATAAATGAACGAAAAACATGATTCATCAAGCTCATGAAAGTAGTAGGTGCAATAGTTAAACCAAAAGGCAGAACCATTCATACAATCCAATCCAAATTTAGTTTTAAATGTTGTTTTCCATTCATCTCCCTCTTTCATACGAATTTGATGATAACCACTCCTAAGATCAATTTTAGAGAAAAAAAGTAGCACCATGCAACTCATCCAACATGTCATCTAATCTAGGAATGTGGTAAAGATAAGAGATGAAAGAAGAAGGATAGGCAAAACGTGACGATGGAATGAAAGGAGAGAAAAAATGAGAAGAGAAGAAGTTTATGATGAAAAAAAACGGATAAAAAAACGTGGAAAATAGAGGCAGGAATTGCAAAATGAAAATAAGGTTGTGAAAGTAAAGGAAAATAAGAAACAAAGTAATTAGAAAAGGTACTACCTTGAGAAAACTTTAGGAAAGTGAGTACCTTGCTAGAAAAGAACTGAAATTAGACAAGTAGTATGAAAAGAAAAGAAAAGGAAAAGGAAACAAAAAATGAAGGAAACTTGAAGAAAGAAAATAGGAAAGTAGTATGAAAAGGAAAGGAATTCAAAATAGGAAACTAGATAAAACAAAGGAAAGTAGAAATAGGAAAGTAGGAGTCTTACCAACCAAGTATAAAGATTTAGGAAATTAATTGTGACTTGCAATGGAAGCTCTTTCAAATTAGAAAACTTGCCTCTTATGCTGCAATCTCCAAAATTTGAAACTCTTTCCTTTTTTTGTTTTTTAATTTTTGATTTTTTTTAGCAATTCTGCAGCCTTTTTTCTTTTTTCTTTTTGTTTTTTTTTGTTTCAACACAACAACACTTTTTTTTCTTTTTTTTCACCAATTTTTTTTGCTACTCAAAAGAACAAAGCAAGTCAAATGAACAACAAACAATGGGTAGGAAGGAGATGAAAAGAAAGAAAACGAAAAGAAAAAAAAACAAAGGGATGGAAATTGGGAAGAAAGGGGGAAGCTAGAATGGGGAGAATGGAAACGAAAGGAAAACGGAAGCAATAGAGAAAGCAAAAAAATGAAAACACCAAAAGGATAGAACTTGAAAGCTAGCAAACCTTAGCTCTGATGCCACTTGATATGAGGGGGGAATGGATCGGCTAGAATCAAGTAACGAACAGATGGTTGATCTAGGTAGGACCTGAAGAGAACCTGTCTCTTACAACCCTGGCCATGAAGACACATATGTTGGAAATTGTGCCCTAGGGGCCAATCATTATGTTTTGAACATTGTTAATTTATGAATTTATTAATTACGTTATCATATTATTTGCATGTTTACTGTGATGACTATCCTTGGATAACTCATGGTTTATCCTAAATGTCCCTGGTCGGTCATCTATGTGGGAGCACAGATGAAATAAGACCAGTATGACTTTAAAGATATATAGAGATATAAATTAAAGTCATAGGCACATGTAAGAGTACAAGGTGTTGGACCGACCCGCTATGAGAGAGCTGCATGGGTTAAGTCATAAGCTTCTCTCATATACAAACCATGTCACTGTGCCCTTTGACCTGAGATCATCATGGATTCCTACATGAGAAACGCTTAGCTTTGACCTAGTCAAAAGTCACTTTTGACCGAGTGATCATAAAGACTATGTTCAGGCTTAGTGGTTTTTCATGCGGAGGAATGTGAATGGTCAAGATAGAATTTGTCCCTCACATTCATAGAGAGACATTACTGGGCCCCTCGATGAGTGAGTCTGAGAAATGTATGGTCATACTATAATAGAAAGGTAGTTCCGTTTCTATACTCAAACTACTCAGGGATCGAGAAAGTAACGGTCATGAATAGGAGGATGACGTTCTCCATGCCTCATCCATGACCAAAATGTCGTGTGACAAAAGGGACGTGATATGGTTGTATGAAAGGTTGCATCGTTCAATGATCCTCATATGTTTTGGGTAGTCGTGATGTCTTGCTAGAGATCGCTTACGACTTGTGAGTCATTATAGTTAATGGCCCACTGCCAACTTCATATGGGCCTACAGGGTCGCACACAAAATAGCCCAACACGAGTTATGATGTCCAGATTCATTGAATCTAAGATATGTCCAGATTCAATGAATAATATAGGGTGGACGTGTATATATATATATAAATTCGTATATATATATAAGAGATATTAATTGTTAGATTTAATTTATAAGGATAAATTAAATATATAAATTAATTCCGTCATCTCTTTATTAAATAAATAAGTGAATTAAATCTGTGAGACGGATTTAATTTAAACCATATTTATTTAATTGTTCTCTTATCTGATTAGGCAATATTTGATATTGTATTAATTTCGGAATTAATTTAGAGTTAATTTCAAAATTAAATATTATTCATTAAACCTATAGCATCCTATATATTTGATATGAGGAGCTAGGGTTTGAGAGAGAGTAACAACAGATAAGAGACGGCCTAGAGAGATAAGAGTGGACGGATTCTCTGAAAACCCTAGACGGACATAGACGCTAGCACGTCGTTCGAGGTTGAGGGCTACTCGTGTGGATACCGGTAGAGGAAGCCGACCGGAGTTGTCGATTTCGAACGATAAAGGAGGCGAGCAGAGGCATCCTGAACGGCGGAATCACTAAGCCACTCGGAAACCGAACACCGAAGGTAATACTTCTTACTACCTGACTTAAATGCGATCGGTAGATCCGGGCAAGGGATTGGAAGTTTTAAAATTTTGTGTTGTTTTCCGCTGCGCGTCGTCTTTCAATTCCCTTCAACATAAGGTTGATCAATCCCTTGATACTATCGAGTATTCTCACGAGAATACAAGGATGCAAGCAAAGCTCACAAGGAAAGAAATAAACTCAGTTCTCATTCATCTAAGTCTCAACTCAATTACAAAAACGTAGCTTATATATAGGCAACAATAGAACACTCTAGAATCAGCATCCTAAGACATAAATGCTAGGGATGATGCCTCATTAATGATTATTTGACTATGAGAGGCACCATTTATTACATAAAAATAAAAGAAAATAACTTAAACTTTAAGAACAAGTCTGCTATTTAAAAATAGGAAAGTAGATCAAAACATGATCTTCTAGAAGACTCCTTGACCAAAAAACGAATTTAAATCATAATCAATTCATAATGATGCCTTCTTGAAGATTCTTAGACGTCACTTATGATCCTTGTCTAAGGCATATGCTTGTCACATGGTATTTTAAGTGAATTCTTCAATCTGAACCCCACATGGGCCTTGTACATCATCTTGTTGGGCTTCTAGTAATGTGATCACCATTTTTGGACTCCTTTTAGGCTCACTAAAATGTGCTTCTTCGAAATAAATGGGCTCCAGCTCTTTAGCTCTCTTATTAGACAATTTAGGGCCTCCTTCATAGCTTTGGTCCTTGCTCTTGTCATTGGGCCTCCAATGCCTTGTAATGGATTTTTTGGAATGTTGGACTTCTTTGTTTGAGCTCCTTGCCTGTGCTCTTGATAACACCATGCTCCTCCATCATTGATGCTGCCTATTAGGGGGTCTTTGTGGGCGTCTATGGCCAGTATCATTTAGGTTAGTATTAACCCTATTTTGACCAGTATTCTGTCCTTCATTAGGAGCTTGATTCTCTTGCCCTTCCATTACAAAATAATTGTCACAAAATTGACCCAAATCAGATTCAGAATCAAGTTTAGTTTCAATTGACTCACAAACACTAGATGAAGAAGGTGAGTGAGGGTGTATGCTTGTGATTGTGTCAAAATTTTTATTCTTTTTCAAAATCTAAGTGTTTTATTTATCTCCCTATCCAATGGATAAAATGTTTTGTCCCTGGTCATGCACCAAAACCAACTAAGAGAATTGAACTAAAACAGCAAAAGTAAGAATCAGGTCCAGGCGCTGCGCCCTTTGACTTGAGGCGCTGCGGCCTCTGTGACCGAAAGTTACTAAGAGCTAAGAGAGAAAGGACGTTGCGGCAGATTCCGCAAAGCACTACGGCGCGTTACATTGAGAGTAAGAGAGAAGAGGTTCTGCGGTGGATACACTGAGGCGCTATGGTGTCTGTGGCAAAATGGCCAAAAATCAGCTCTGAGTTGTATCAGCTACCCCTGAAACCTGAAAAAACTCAAGAGCAATGATTATAAAGTAATCAGGGCAAACCTTGGAGTAAGAATAGCTACAAATTAGAGCAATGAGTAAGTTACACAATGAAAAACAAGTATGATTAGCCAAAAAGTCAAGAATCCAAATCCAAAACCTTCTAATTATGCAGTAACTAAAAAAAAAAACACACACACAACCTAATTCTATCCTAAGTGCACTAAAACACTACAACACGAGGGTGATAGAGTTCCCCAGCAACGGTGCCAAAAATTTGATCTTATGTTGTTTACAACCAAATTTGATACTCTAAAGAATGCAGCAAAGTAGCTTCCAATCAGAGGTCGATCTTAAGGAACTCAAGAGTCTAATAGTATTATTAAGTGATTAAGTCACAAATTAGGGAAGAAATTAGGTGAATGCATTGCCAACTGAGATGAAATCATTTCTAAGATTGTAATCAAATGCTACTAAAATCAGAATTCAGAAAAGAGAATGTTTGGAGATTGGAATTCAATGAGATGAATGATTCCTAGGAGGTATAACTTTGCCTTCACTGCCTTTCTTGCATCAATCAGAATTTAAGAGCTTTAATTGAATTAATTTCTGATAAGGTGAGATTGATTAAATGGAGATTCAGCCACTTCCAAAAGAAATATTAACCAATACTTCTCAAGAATTCAATCATAATGTATAAATCCATAACTAGACCTAGCTAAAGAATCATACATCATTACTCTAAATCAAGAAGATAACCTCTGAATACAATTAACCAAATCTCAAATCACAGAAGTGGAGAGGAGTCTGAATCCCGAAACAAAGATTGACAACACAATCAAAATGTTACTGAAATTAAACACCTATAAACTCTAAACTCTTCCTTGTTTAACCATGGCTTAGACTCCATTATATCTTCTAGAAATCCTTGAAGCTTAGCTGGACATGGAGGATGAAAGACTCAAGCTGGAGGATAGGAACTTCATCGCAGTAACGGTGTGATGCGATACAGCAAGCTAACTCCTCAACTTCCAATGATCCATTGCAAATCCCAACTGGACCAATCATAAGAGCAAGAGCTAAAAGAATTAAGGAAGCTTTGAGTGGGCTAGTGCAAGACACCTTGACAAAGCAAATGGCATTTATTGGAGTATCAAATCTGGATAAAAATGCTGAGGATGTCACTAATGTCATTTGGGCTGAAAATGGAGCTACTGATCATATCTTGGGCTTGGAGACTTCAATTTAAGGAGCTTGGATCAAGTACAACACATGAGAAGACTCATTTGGGCCTAATTAATCATATTTTGGGCTTGATATGCTGATTATATTTCATTAAATGCATTTGTGCGAAAATTCATAATTAGTTGGCAGATTTGACTTTTGAATTTCCAAGTTACCTAAATCAAGTCCTTATGAATTTATTATGTTTTGATTTTCTAGATTGCATTTAATGCTTTTTAGGTCAGATCTTGAATGTATCCTCTATAAGATATTGTAACCCTCATTTTGGGAGGAGATTTGGAATTTTGAATGAAAACTTGCATTTTGCAATTTCTGATTGAGAGGAGTTCTCTCTAGGGTTCTTCATTGAACTAACAGACTTATCAAGGCTTGATCAATCTTGTGGCGTCTTTCAACACTTCGGGTCCTTGTTCTTCCGTGTTCAAGGGTTCAAGTAGATCACCAAACCTTTGTTTACGTTCTTGGGGTGCGTATATTCAGATCGGTTGTGGGTTCGTGGGATTTTTCCCTTGTGGGTTCTCACCATCTTGGTATCAGAGCTTTGGATCTAAACTCAGGTCATATTTTTCTGTTAGTTTACCTTCATTTTCGTTCTTCATTTGGTGCCTTTTCTTGTGTCTGTTCGTCTTCTGCGTTTTTGTTCATCACCGAAATTGTCATCCTTGTCCATTCACTTTTCCGTTGAGTTTTGTGAAGTTTAATAGGTCATTTTCATAGTTCGGAACCCCTTCTTTCGTCTCGTTTTGGTTTCATCTAAATCCGACTTTTGTAGGGCAAGTTATGAAAAGGACGCGTTTTCTGGAATTTCTGGGTTCAGATTGCTTGTTCTGTTTTGTTTATGGTATTTTTGTGATTTTCCTTGCATTATTCAGTGAAAAAAAAAAGAAAAGAAAAGGGAAAAGACAAGAAAAAAAAAGGAAAAAAAAAAAGGTACCCAAAAAGAAAGGGACAGAAAAAAAAAACGAAAAGAAATTATAGTGCTGGCAGTGTTTTGAGCAAATCATCTTCATATCCAAATTCTATTTTGGCTTTTGCAATACTTGTGTCAATTGAGTTTCTGACTTTTCTTGAAGGTCCATATTCAATACTCTTAATTTCTCAAAGTTCCTAAGTGTTGGCTGATTCTGCATATTGTGATTGCTTTGTTTAAATTGTTTAGTTCTTTAAAGAGCCTCAAGAGGGATTTCAGAGTGGAAAAAGGCAAGAGTGATATACCTCAATTTAAAAGCCAAGTTTGAGTGAAACACGAGTGTTGAGTGTCATTCTTGAGGGAAACACGTGAGGAAATTTGTGAGGAACTTTACTTCACTAACATAATTAATTTTCCTTGAAGTCACAATGTCTAATGCAGATGGGACATCTGGTGGTAGTGGAAATCCAATGAATATTGAAGACACCCTTAGGGCAATGCAGCAACATTTTCAACGGATGAATGTGGTTTATGGAGAGATAAGGGATAGAATGGATAGACAAGATGAAAGGATTGTAAATCTGCAAAGAGCCCAACCTAAACCTAGAAGGCATGGAAGGCAAAGGGAGGTTTCTATGGATGACTTTGAATCTGAAAATAACAAAGTTGGTGGTAGTGAGGATGAAGTCAATTCTGAATCTGAAGTTGAACTGATAAGGAATAGGCATAGAGGGGATAGGTATGGGAGAAGATATGGGAGAAATAACCCAAGGGAGAGAGATAGAGTAGATGGGAACCTTGGGAGCATCAAAATGAAGATACCATCATTCCAAGGTAGAAATGATCCTGAAGCCTACTTAGAGTGGGAAAAGAAAATAGAAATGATCTTTGAGTGTCATAATTATTCTGAAGCTAAAAAGGTGAAGTTGGCAGCAATAGAATTCACTGATTATGCCATTGTTTGGTGGGATAAATTGGGTATTAATAGGAGGAATAATGGAGAGAGGCCTGTAACAACTTGGAGCGAAATGAAAGCTCTAATGAAGAAGAGATTTGTTCCCAACCATTATTTTAGAGAGCTTTATCAAAAGTTGCAGACCCTTACACAAGGTCCTAGGAGTGTAGAGGAGTACAATAAGGAGATGGAATTGGCCATGATAAGAGCTAATGTGCAAGAAGATAGAGAAGCAACAATGGCCCGATTTCTAAGTGGGTTGAACAAAGATATAGCTGATATAGTTGAATTGCATCATTATGTAGAACTAGAAGACATGGTGCATATGGCTATTAAGGTGGAAAAGCAACTCAAGCGAAAAGGTGCTTCAAAATTTCATTCTGGATCAACTTCTTCTTTCAAACAGAATTGGAAGAAAGGAGAAAAAGCTATCCAAAAGGAGACCACTAGAGGCAAAGAAGAAGCTTCATCAAAGAGCAAAGGTAAATCTGATTCCCAAACTTCTAGAAATAGGGATATAAAATGTTTCAAGTGTTTGGGTACAGGTCATATTGCTTCTCAATGCCCCAACAAGAGAGTTATGATTCTGAAAAATAATGAAGTTGTGACTGAAAGTGAGAGTGAAAGTGATGACTCCATGCCCCTACTTGAAGATGCTAGTGATGATGGGATTGAGTATGCTGTGGAAGGAGAATGCCTTGTGGTTAGAAGAGCCTTGAATTGTCAAGTGAAGGAAGATGAGTTGAATGAGCAAAGGGAAAATATTTTCCATACTCGCTGCCTCATTAATAACAAGGTATGTAGTTTGATAATTGATGGTGGGAGTGTTACAAATGTTGCAAGCACTACAATGGTTGAGAAATTACATTTGCCCACTGTTAGACACCCTAGACCATACAAGCTGCAATGGCTGAATGAATGTGGGGAGATTAAAGTTGATAAGCAAGTTCTTGTTTCTTTTTCAATTGGGAAGTATTGTGATGAAGTATTATGTGATGTTGTTCCTATGCATGCTGGACATATACTTTTGGGAAGACCTTGGGAATTTGATAGAAAGGTAAAGAAAGATGGGCTTACAAATAGATATTCTTTTGTAATGAACAACAGACCCATTACTCTTGTACCATTGACCCCAAAGCAAGTGTATGAGGATCAACTTAAGATGAAAAAAGAGAGAGATAAAAAAGAGAGTGATATGAAAAATGTGAGAGAGACATCAAAAAGAAATGGGAGTGAAAAGGAGAGAAAAGATGAGAGTTCAAAAAAAGAATTTCAGAAAAAAAATGAAGAGAGAAAAGAGAAAAGAAATTGAGTTTTTATGCAAAAGAAAGTGAAGTGAGGAATGCCTTTTTGGCTGAACAACATTTGCTTCTCCTTGTTTACAAGGAATCCTTTTTGGATACTAATGACATTAACTCTTCCTTTCCAAGTGTTGTTAGTTCTTTATTGCAGGAATATGTTGATGTGTTCCCAGAGGAGATTCCACCTGGATTACCACCCATTAGAGGAATTGAGCATCAAATTGATTTCATTCCAGGAGCAACAATTCCTAATAGGCCAGCCTATAGAAGCAATCCAGAAGAGACAAAGGAACTTCAAAGGCAAGTGGAAGAGCTCATGGCAAGGGGATATGTTAGAGAAAGCTTGAGTCCTTGTGCTGTTCCGGTACTTTTGGTCCCAAAGAAAGATGGAACTTGGAGGATGTGCATTGATTGCAGAGCTGTGAATAACATCACTATAAAGTATCGCCATCCCATTCCTAGATTAGATGATATGCTTGATGAATTGCATGGTTCTATTGTCTTTTCTAAGATTGATTTGAAATCTGGATACCATCAAATTAGAATGAGGGAAGGGGATGAATGGAAAACTGCTTTCAAAACAAAACATGGTTTGTATGAATGGTTAGTTATGCCATTTGGGTTAACTAATGCACCTAGTACTTTCATGAGATTAATGAATCATGTTTTGCGTGCTTTCATTGGGAAATTTGTTGTGGTTTATTTTGATGACATTCTGATTTACAGCAAGAATCTTGATGAGCATTTGAATCATTTGCATTGTGTGCTTGATGTTTTGAGAAAGGAAAAATTGTTTGCAAATATGAAGAAGTGTGATTTTTGTATGGATAAAATTGTTTTTCTTGGCTTTGTGGTGAGTGCTAAAGGAATAGAAGTTGATGAAGAAAAGATAAGAGCTATTAAAGAATGGCCAACACCTAAAAGCATAACTGAGGTGAGAAGCTTTCATGGTTTGGCTAGTTTTTATAGGCGCTTTGTCAAAGATTTTAGCACACTTGCTGCACCACTCACTGAAGTTATTAAAAAGTCTGTTGGTTTTAAATGGGATAAAGAACAAGATGTTGCATTCATTAGGCTTAAGGATAAATTGTGTTCTGCACCTGTATTAGTATTGCCTAACTTTAACAAAACTTTTGAGATTGAATGTGATGCATCTGGAGTTGGAATAGGAGCTGTTTTGATGCAGGAAGGAAAGCCAATTGCTTATTTTAGTGAAAAGTTGAATGGAGCAGCCTTGAAGTATCCAACATATGACAAGGAGCTCTATGCACTTAAAAGAGCATTAGAGAATTGGCAACACTACCTTTGGCCTAAACAATTTGTAATTCATACTGATCATCAATCTTTGAAGCACATTAAGGGTCAAGGTAAGCTGAACAAGAGACATGCAAGGTGGCTGGAATTTATTGAGACATTTCCGTATGTCATCAGATACAAGAAAGGTAAAGAAAATGTGGTGGCTGATGCATTGTCAAGAAGGTATACTCTTCTTACTACTCTAAATGCTAGGTTGCTTGGTTTTGAATATATCAAGGAATTGTATGCCATTGATGCTGATTTTGCTGAAGTGTTTCTTGCTTGTGAAAAGAAAGCATTTGAAAAGTTTTATAGGATTGATGGGTACTTGTTTAAAGAAAACAGATTGTGTGTGCCTCAATGTTCTTTGCGAGAATTACTTGTGAGAGAAGCACATGGGGGAGGATTAATGGGTCACTTTGGTGTGAAAAAGACTTTGGATGTTTTGCATGAACATTTCTTTTGGCCTAAAATGAAACGTGATGTGGAAAGAATCTGTGCTAAATGCATAACTTGTAAAAAGGCTAAATCTAGAGTCTTGCCACATGGTTTGTACACCCCATTACCTGTGCCTAGTGAACCTTGGGTAGATATATCAATGGATTTTATTTTGGGTTTACCTAGGTCAAGAAAGGGTATGGATTCCATATTTGTGGTTGTCGATAGATTTTCTAAAATGGCACATTTCATTGCTTGCCATAAAACTGATGATGCCACATACATTGCTGATTTGTTCTTTAAGGAAATTGTAAGACTTCATGGTGTTCCTAAAAGTATTGTTTCTGATAGGGATACAAAATTCTTGAGTCATTTTTGGAGGATTTTGTGGGGTAAGCTGGGTACTAAATTATTGTTTTCTACTGCTTGTCATCCACAAACTGATGGACAAACTGAGGTAGTTAATAGAACTTTAACTCAATTGCTTAGAACTGTGATTCAAAAGAACTTGAAGAATTGGGAAAATTGCTTGTCATTCATTGAATTTGCTTACAATAGGAGTGTGCACTCATCTACTGATTATTCTCCTTTTGAAATAGTGTATGGTTTTAATCCACTAACTCCCTTGGATTTATTACCATTGCCTATTGATGAGAGGGCCAGTCTTGATGGGACAAAAAAAGCTGAAACAGTGAAACAACTTCATCAAAAAGTGAAACAACAAATTGAAAAGAAAAATGAGCAATATGCATCCAAGGCTAACAAAGGAAGAAGGCGTGTTCTCTTTGAACCTGGTGATTGGGTGTGGGTGCATATGAGGAAAGAAAGATTTCCAGCTCAAAGAAAGTCCAAATTAGCTCCAAGAGGAGATGGTCCATTTCAAGTGCTTGAAAGAATCAATGACAATGCTTACAAAATTGATTTACTTGGTAAGTATAATGTTAGTGCTACTTTCAATGTGGCTGATTTATCTCCTTTTGATGCAGGTGATGATTCGAGGTCGAATCCTTTTGAGGAGAGGGGGAATGATGCGATACAGCAAGCTAACTCCTCAACTTCCAATGATCCATTGCAAATCCCAACTGGACCAATCACAAGAGCAAGAGCTAAAAGAATTAAGGAAGCTTTGAGTGGGCTAGTGCAAGACACCTTGACAAAGCAAATGGCATTTATTGGAGTATCAAATCTGGATAAAAATGCTGAGGATGTCACTAATGTCATTTGGGCTGAAAATGGAGCTACTGATCATATCTTGGGCTTGGAGACTTCAATTTAAGGAGCTTGGATCAAGTACAACACATGAGAAGACTCATTTGGGCCTAATTAATCATATTTTGGGCTTGATATGCTGATTATATTTCATTAAATGCATTTGTGCGAAAATTCATAATTAGTTGGCAGATTTGACTTTTGAATTTCCAAGTTACCTAAATCAAGTCCTTATGAATTTATTATGTTTTGATTTTCTAGATTGCATTTAATGCTTTTTAGGTCAGATCTTGAATGTATCCTCTATAAGATATTGTAACCCTCATTTTGGGAGGAGATTTGGAATTTTGAATGAAAACTTGCATTTTGCAATTTCTGATTGAGAGGAGTTCTCTCTAGGGTTCTTCATTGAACTAACAGACTTATCAAGGCTTGATCAATCTTGTGGCGTCTTTCAACACTTCGGGTCCTTGTTCTTCCGTGTTCAAGGGTTCAAGTAGATCACCAAACCTTTGTTTACGTTCTTGGGGTGCGTATATTCAGATCGGTTGTGGGTTCGTGGGATTTTTCCCTTGTGGGTTCTCACCACGGTGATGGTTGGGAAATGGAGGATTTGGACGAAGGATTCCAGAAGGACCGAAAAATGCAGAGAGATGAAGATGAAGATGGAAAACTAAAGAGAAACTCAATCTGAAAACTTCATCCTCCCCTAAATGCTTTCCTCCCTTGTAATTAATGCCTCCCAACTGAAAATGAGTTTAGGATCCGCATGCTAACAAAAATGGAGCTCCAAGATCTGGTTCCATTCCCTCCCAGATTCTGTGCGCGCCTTCTGGTTCAACTTGCTGATTTTCGTCATCCTCGCGATGCCTATGATCATCTGCCACGGTGCACATCCAAAACTGCGTCATTTAGATTAGTGACTCTGAGCTGCCGATTAAGCCAAATCTGCCGTGGTGTTTTCACAGAGAGTCTTGCCACTTTTGCATACTAAGTCCCTGAGTGTTTGTTTCTTTGATTTCTGGACCTGAATTCTCATCAAATTACAAAACACTCCTTCCAAGCAATTAGTAGATTTCATCACCATTAAATCCAAAATTAAACATATAATACCATGAAAATCATGCTAGAATCAATGAAATATAAAGAGATATCAGGGAGAAATATCACATCCCAGTAATTTTAACCCTGAAAGTATTAGCAATAAATTAGACAGAGGGTCAAGTAGTAAAGTAGACTTAGAGCTAGAACAACTTTTAAATTAAGATCCGACCCCTGACTGGACTGACATTTTTGAAATTATTAGTCCAGGAAGGGCAAAATAGGAAAGTCAGTTAGAAATTCTTGAAAAATATAAAAATAAAATAAAATAGAGTGTCTAGAACTATACTTGAGTCCTCAGAGATGAAAATAGCATGAAAATGATTTATTACGGAATTTTCAGTTAAACGGTGAGAAATCGGTCAGAATTAATTATTTAAAATATATATAAAGGCCTTAATAACTCTGAAAAATATATGAGAAAATTATTTGAAATTTTATTTGAGATTATAAAATTATTTCTGGCCTCTAGAGGTGAAAGGATTCATTTTAGAATAATTATTGGTAAAATCTTATCAATAAGACTCGATTTGGGGAAAATTCAATATAGGTAGTTAGAGGGTGAAATAAATTCTTGAAAAATTCATGGGACCTTACTACATTAAAATAAAATTTTTGATGTGAAGAGATAAATTTTTGGAGGTTCATAACTATTATTAAAAATTAAATAGGAATTTTAATTGATATGGTAAAATCAAACTAGTGAATGTTATAGGATTTGAGAGGCTACATCCCTTCCCTCTTCTTCAACCATTTTAGGAATGATATTAGGCAAGAAAATCTTGGAAATTTCATGACTTATCTAGCCCAAAGATTAAGGAATAAAATAACCATTTAGTCACATGATTAGCTAAAAATCATGAGTACTAAAGGACACATGGCACACTTAAAATTTCTACAGCATTTAAAGGAGGCACATGTACATCTAACACCTAATTTTTAACGGATACTTGGAGGAAGAGTGTCGCATCCCGCCAAATTTAGCATTGCTAGAAAAGATGAAAAAATTGGTTAAGGGTTAATAGGGAAAGAAGATTGGCTAAGAAAACTAAGCATAGTGTGAAACCTAAAAGGGGTTCGGAACGGTATTTTCAAATTTATCGTTCCAAGAAGGACAAAATAAAAAAATTTGAGAAAAATTCTAGAAAATTTCTAAAAAATAGGAAAAATAAAATTAGAGGTTTTGAAAACTCGGTTGAGGTCTGGAAGGTGGAATTATTGTGGAAATAAATTGTTACAAAATTTCCCGTAAACAGAGGTATTTTGAGAAATTAGTGGGAAATCGGTGAAAAATAATTATTTTAGTTAGAGGCCTCAATAATTATGGGAAAAATATGGCCAAATCATATAAATATTTATTTGAATTTATAAAATTGGTTTTAGGCTTTGGAGGCTCAGGAATTAATTTTAGAAAATTTATTTTCTCGCAGTGACACCGATAGAGGCCTAATCAGAGAAAGTTCAAAATAAATACCTAGAGGTGACAAACAATTCTAAGAATTTTCATATCATGTTCTCATATTAAAAGGTGAATTATCATGGAGAGAAATGAATTTTTAGAGGTCTGGAAAAATTATGGAAAGTTACTAATAAATAGTAACTGATAAAGTTTCAAATTGGTTTGAGATTTTGACTTGGATAGTGGGCCATCTTTTTGGACCAGCCTAAATCATTTGTGGGGCCCAAATTAGGCCCAATTCAAGCCTAATTTCATGCATCTTCTGGACAGCTCTATTTTTAATTAAAATAAAATGCAAATTAAGGGATAATTGTTGGAAAACTAGACAGTTTGGACACATGATTAAATTTATCTTCTGGACACATGGCCAAATGCACTTGATGGCTGCCAAATCACCTTATTTTCTGCCATTTTGGACATCCAAATTGAGAGTGGAATGGCAAGTCTATTTGTCTACATCTCGGGCGTGCATCGAGGAGAACCAGACATTTTTAGACAGGCCCATATTTGTGAAAATTAGGGAGGATTCACGGAGACTAGTGATACACAACAAATCAAGAGTTATACTTTCATTTTAGAAAACCTCGACACTTTACAGGGGAGTGTTGCCCTGGTGGTGAGAAACCCACAAGGAAAAGATCCCACGAACCCACAACCGATCTGAATATACGCACCCCAAGAACGTAAACAAAGGTCTGGTGATCCACTTGAACCCTTGAACAAGGGAGAACAAGGACCCAAAGTGTTGAAAGATGCCACAAGGTCGATCAAGCCTTGATAAGTCTGTTAGTTCAATGAAGAACCCTAAAGAGAAGCCCTCTCAAGTCAGAAATTGCAAAATGCAAGCTTTTCATTCAAATTCCAAATCTGTCTCCAAAATAAAGGTTACAATATCTTATAGAGGATATATTCAGAAATCTGACCTAAAAAACATTAAATGCAATCTAGAAAATAAAAATATAAAATAGTAACTTAAATAAAATCATAAGGACTTGATTTAGGTAACTTGAAAACTCAAAATTCAAATCTGCCAACTAATTATAAATTTTTGCTCAAATGCATTTAATGAAATATAATCAGCATATCAGGCCCAAAATATGATTAATTAGGCCCAAATGAGTCTTCTCATGTGTTGTACTTGATCCAAGCTCCTTAAATTGAAGTCTCCAAGCCCAAGATATGATCAACAGCTTTCTTTTTCAACCCAAATGACATTAGTGACGTCCTCAGCATTTTCATCCAGATTTGATGCTCCAACAAATGCCATTTGCTTTGTCAAGGTGTCTTGCACTAGCTTATATGAGGGGACGTACGGACCGGCTAGAATCAAGTAACGGATGGGCAATTGATCTAGGTAGGACCTTAAGAGAACCTGTCTTTTACAACCCTAGCCATGAAGACACCACAAGGTTGATCAATCCCTTGATACTGTCGAGTATTCTCACGAGAATACAAGGATGCAAGCAAAGCTCACACTGAGAGAGATAAACTCAATTCTCATTCATCTAAATCTGAATTCAATTACAAAAAACGTAGCCTATATATAGGCAACAATAGAACACTCTAGAATCAGCATCCTAAGACATAAATGCTAGGGATGATGCCTCATTAATGATTATTTGACTATGGGAGGCACCATTTATTACATGGAAATAAAAGGAAATAACTTAAACTTCAAGAACAAGTCTGCTATTTAAAAATAGGAAAGTAGATCAAAACATGATCTTCTAGAACACTCCTTGACCAAAAAGACAAATTTAAATCATAATCAATTCATAATAAGGCCTTCTTGATCCTTCTTGAACGTCACTTATGACCCTTGTCCAAGTCACGTGGTATTTTAAGTGAATTCTTCAATCTGAACCCCACATGGGCCTTGCACATCATCTTGTTGGACTTCTTCTAGCAATGTGATCACCATTTTTGGACTCCTTTTAGGCTCATTAAAATGTGCTTCTTCGAAATAAATGGGCTCCAGCTCTTTTAGCTCTCTTATTAGACAATTTATGGCCTCCTTCATAGCTTTGGTCCTTGCTCTTGTCATTGGGCCTCCAATGCCTTGTAGTGGATCTTTGGAATGTTGGACTTCTTTGTTTGGGCTCCTTGCATGTGCTCCTGTTCACACCATGCTCCTCCATCATTCTCTCCTTGCTCGAAAGGATTCGTCCTCGAATCAGTAACATCAAAGAGAGACAAATCAGCAACATTAAAAGTACCACTAACATTACCATATGAACTAGGCAAATCTATTTTATAAGCATTGTCATTGATTTGCTCTAAGACTTGGAAAGGGCCATCTCCTCTTGGGTGTAACTTAGATTTGCATTGATCGGGAAATCTCTCCTTCCGTAGGTGTACCCAAACCCAATCTCCAGGCTCAAAGACAATCCTTCGACGACCTTTGTTAGCTTGCCTAGCATATTGCTCATTCTTCCTCTCTATGTTGGCTCTCACCTTAGCATGTAATCCCTGCACAAACTCAGCCTTTTTCTTGCCATCAAGATTTGCTTGCTCATTAGAAGGCAATGGTAATATATCTAAAGGAGACAAAGGATTAAAGCCATAGACAACCTCAAATGGAGAGAAGGAAGTAGAAGAGTGAACAGCTCTGTTATATGCAAACTCAATATGAGGCAGACAATTGACCCAATTCTTTAAGTTCTTTTGGATTATTACACACAACAAGGTAGTAAGTGTTCTATTGACTACCTCAGTTTGCCCATCAGTTTGGGGATGTGCCACAGTAGAAAATAACAACTTAGTTCCTAGCTTACTCCATAAAGTCCTCCAAAAATGACTAAGAAACTTCACATCCCTGTCACTCACAATGGTTTTGGGCAATCCATGCAACGTAACAATTTTCTTGAAAAACAAGTCAGCAATATGGAGTGCATCATTTGTTTTAGAACATGCAATAAAATTAGCCATTTTACTAAATCTATCAACCACAACAAAGACACTATCCTTTCCAGACTAAGACCTAGGCAAACCCAACACAAAATCCATAGAAATATCTACCCAAGGTTGGGAAGGCACAGGTAAAGGGGAATACAAGCCATGAGGTTGAACCTTAGACTTTGCATGCTTACATGTGACACATTTGGTACAAACAGAAATGACATCTTTCCTCATATGAGGCCAATAAAAGTGTTCATGCAAAATAGCTAATGTTTTATTAACACCAAAGTGACCCATCAAACCACCACCATGAGTTTCTTTTACAAGCAGCTCACGCATAGAGCAATTGGGAATGCACAATTTATCTTTCTTAAAAAGAAACCCATCAGATCTATAAAAGTCATTCACCCCATGCTTTTCACAAAAAAGCCTAATTTTGGAAAAATCACAATCAGAGTCATACAACCCTTTCAATAATTCAAATCCGAGTAATCTAGCATGAAGAGAAGTGATAAGAGAATACCTCCTAGAAAGAGCATCAGCAACAACATTCTCTTTACCTTGCTTATGGTTAATCACATAAGGAAACGTCTCTATGAATTCCAATCAGCGAGCGTGCTTCTTGTTAAGCTTACCTTTAGAAATTATTGAGACTTTAGAAACTTCAAACTTTCATGATCAGAGTGAATAATGAACTCCTTGGGCCATAAATAATGCTGCCATGTTTCTAAAGTTCGTTTTAAAGCATAGAGTTCCTTATCATAAGTAGAGTAATTCAAAAAAGCTCCACTTAATTTCTCACTAAAGTAGGCAATAGGCCTAGACTCTTGTATTAGAACAGCACAAATACCAATCCCAGAAGCATCACATTCAACTTCAAAAACTTTATTAAAATCCGGCAAACACAAAAGTGGTGCATTGGTTAATTTCTCTTTCAAGGTATTAAAAGCTGTTTCTTGTGTTTCACCCCATTTAAATGTCACATGCTTCTTAACAAGCTCATTTAGAGGTGCAGCAATAGTTGAAAAATCTTTGACAAACCTCCTATAGAAACTTGCTAATCCATGAAAACTCCTGACTTCATTGGCATTCTTTGGGGTTGGCCAATTTCTGATAGCTTTTACCTTTTCCTCATCTACATGGATCCCTTGAGCACCTACGACAAAACCAAGAAACACAACAGAATCCATGCAAAAGGAGCATTTCTGAAAATTAGCATATAAGCTATTCTCCCTAAGAGTTCGAAACACCTCATGCAAGTGAATAACATGGTCATCTATTGTTCTACTATAGACAAGAATATCATCAAAGTAGACAACCACAAACATCCCAATAAATGAACGAAAAACATTATTCATCAAGCTCATGAAAGTGCCAGGTGCATTATTAACCTAAAAGGCATAACTAACCATTCATACAATCCAAATTTAGTTTTAAATGCTGTTTTCCATTCATCTCCCTCTTTCATACGAATTTGATGATAACCACTCCTAAGATCAATTTAGAGAATTTAGAGAATAAAGTAGCACCATGCAACTCATCTAACATGTCATCTAATCTAGGAATAGGGGTAGCGATACTTAACTGTTATTTTGTTTATGGCTCTACAATCAACGCACATTCGCCACGAACCATCTTTCTTAGGCACTAAGAGTATTGGAATAGCACATGGGCTCAAGCTTTCTCTCACAAAGCCTTTCCTCATAAGCTCATCTATTTGGCATTGAATTTCTTTAGTTTCCTCAGGATTGGTTCTATAAGCAGGTCTATTAGGTAGAGAAGCTCCAGGAATAAAATCAATCCTATGCTCAATTCCTCTTAAGGGAGGAAGCCCATCAGGTATCTCATCTGGGAATAAATCACCAAATTCCTACAACAAAGACACAACACTAGAGGGCAAAGAGGGGTTAAGATCGTTAGGGAAAAAATAAGCATCCTTACACACAAGCACTAAGACTGCTCACTCAACAGTGCTCTCTTAACCTCACTTTTTCAGAAATTAAACTCTATTTTTTTTCACTTTTCTCATGTTCTTTCTTTTTCTTTTCTCTCTCTTTAGTTTCTTTCTTTTCCACTCTTTCCTTTTCTTTCAACTCATTCATTCTTTTGCAATCCTGCTCAATCTTCACTTGGTCCTCATAAGCTTCTTTTGCCCTAAAAGGCTTCAATACAATGATTTTTCCATTGAATGGTATAGAATAACAATTTTTGTAACAATCATGGTGAGCTTTGCTATCAAATTGCCATGGCCTTCCGAGTAAGAGATGTCTAGCAAGCATTGGAACCATCATCACAGAGAACTTCAGTATGATAGTTCCCAATAGAAAAAGAAACCAAAACCTGCTTAGTGACTTTAGCCTCAGCACTATCATTCAACCATTGCAATTTATAAAGTTTAGGATGCTTCATAGTAGGGAAGTCCAGCTTTTCAACAAGTAAGGTACTAGCAATGGTAACACTACCACTATCAATAACCATGCTGCATACCTTATTCTTTATGAAACACCTAGTGTGGAAGATAAGCTCTCGCTGATCTTTCTCATCATCTTCCTTTACATGAATATTTAGGGATCTTCTAACCACCAATGCTTCTCTCGTAACAGGTTCAGCTTCATCAATCTCTAATTCAGAGTCAGTCACCAAAGAGGGCATGTCATCATCACTAGAATGTTCACTGTCATACTCACCATTGTCTTTGATAATGATGGCTCTCTTATTGGGACATTTGGAAGCAATATGCCCCTTTCCATGACATCTAAAACATTGAAGAGAAGAGGTTTTATCAGTAAAAGAAGTTTTAGAGTCAAGTTTCTTACCACCATCACCCTTAGGCTTTGATTCCTCCTTGGCCTTAGGGGTGAATCTTGCTGCATCCTTAGCCTTGGAATTCTTCCACCTGGAGGTTGGTTTAGAGTCCCTCCAGCCATGGGATGAGGATTTAGAGTGTTTCTCTTTAAACCGTTTTCAACTTTGATGGCTTTGTGCACCAACTCCTCCTTATTAACAAAAGTGTACATCTCAACTTTGTCTCTAATTTCAGGTCTTAGACCATCAATAATTCTGCTCATGCTTGATACTTCATCTTCTTGTACTCCAGCACGCATCTTAAGAAGATCAAGCTCATGTACATACTATTCTACTGTCATAGAGTCTTGGCTAAACAGTCGCAACTTTCTATTAAGCTCTCGATAGTAGAAACTAGGAACATACTTCTTGCGCATGAGTTTCTTTAGCTTCTCCCACGTACGAGGGGGACCTTTGCCCTTAAGGCGTCTCTTAAGCTGCAAATCTTCCCACCAAATAGTAGCATAGTCAGAAAACTGCAATGAAGCTAATTTTACCTTCTTTTCTTCAGGCCAATCATTCAATCTGAAAATCTGTTCGAACTTCATCTCCCAATCAAGATATTTAT
The DNA here is from genome assembly GCF_004799145.2 of Neltuma alba. Lineage (NCBI taxonomy): Eukaryota > Viridiplantae > Streptophyta > Magnoliopsida > Fabales > Fabaceae > Neltuma > Neltuma alba. The sequence continues at coordinate 5,790 of NW_021634897.1, read as the reverse complement.
CTGGATCAGTATTACCCTTGAAAGTAGGATACTTGATCTTCGGATCAATTATGGCTGTGTCATTTTTGGAATGTTTGCTCCTGCTCTTTGAAGTTGACGAATCAGATCTAATCACCCCGTCATCACTACTATCTGGTTTGGATATCTTTAACTCTTCCATTTCCATCTTGAGTTTGAGAAACTTATCTCTCATAGCCCTCATGAATACTTTGATATCTGTGTTGAATTCTTCCTTATTGGATTCTTTCCCACTCATATTTAACCTAAGATGTTAGTTGAAAAAGAGAAAAGAAATAGAAATAAAGGACCTCACCACTCTGCTCGCGTGTGCCACTCAATCAATTTGGTGCCACTCGTGTTTCTCTCAACTTTGGCTTTTATATTGAAGTAAAATACTCTTGCCTTTTACCACTCAAGCTTGTCTCTATAGTATTCTTGATTGAAACTCAACCAAACCAAGAGACAATATTAGAAAGGGGTAACCTTCACAACCAGAAATTGTAAAAGCCAGCAACTATGTGAAAGAGGGAAAAGATAAGAGATGAAAGAAGAAGGATAGGCCAAACGTGAGGATGGAATGAAAGGAGGGGGAAAATGAGAAGAGAAGAAGTTTATGATGAAAAAAATGGATAGAAAAAAAAACGTGGAAAAGGGAAGCAGAAATTACAAAATGAAAATAAGGCTGTGAAAGTAAAGGAAAATAGGAGACAAAGTAATTAGGAAAGGTACTACCTTGAGACAACTTTAGGAAAGTGAGTACCTTGCAAGAAAATACTGAAATTAGAAAAGTAGTATGCAAAAGGAAGGAAAAGGAATAGGAAACAAAAGAAAGAAGGAAACTTGAAGAAAGAAAATAGGAAAGTAGTATGAAAAGGAAAGGAATTCAAAATAGGAAACTAGATAAAACAAAGAAAAGTAGAAATAGGAAAGTAGGAGTCTTACCACCCAAGTATAAAGATTTAGGAAATTAATTGTGACTTGCAATGGAAGCTCTTTCAAATTAGGAAACTTGCCTTTTATGTTGCAATCTCCAAAATCTGAAACTCTTGCCCTTTTTTTTTCTTTTTTTTTTTTCACTATTTTTTTTCTTTTTTGTTTTGTTTTTGCTACTCAAAATAACAAAGCAAGTCACATGAACAAAGAAAACAATGGGTGGGAAGGAGATGTGAAAGGAAAAAAACAAAAAAAAAAAATAATAAAAGGGATGGAAATAAGGAAAAAAGGAGGAAGACAAAATGAGGAGAATGGAAACAAAAGGGAAACGGAAGCAATAAAGAAAGCAAAAAAAAAATGAAAACACCAAAAGGATAGAACTTGAAAGCTAGCAAACCTTAGCTCTGATACCACTTGATATGAGGGGACGTACGGATCGGCTAGAATCAAGTAACGGATGGACGGTTGATCTAGGTAGGACCTTAAGAGAACTTGTCTCTTACAACTCTAGCCATGAAGACACCACAGGTTGATTAATCCCTTGATACTGTCAAGTATTCTCATGAGAATACAAGGATGCAAGCAAAGCTCACACTGAGAGAGATAAACTCAATTCTCATTCATCTAAATCTGAATTCAAGTACAAAAATTAGGCCTATATATAGGCAACAATAGAACACTCTAGAATCAGCATCCTAAGACATAAATGCTAGGGATGATGCCTCATTAATGATTATTTGACTATGGGAGGCACCATTTATTACATGGAAATAAAGTGGTGAGAATCCACAAAGGAAAAATCCCACGAACCCACAACCGATCTGAATATACGCACCCCAAGAATGTAAGCAAAGGTCTGGTGATCCACTTGAACCCTTAAACACGGGAGAACAAGGACCCAAAGTGTTGAAAGACGCCACAAGGTTGATCAAGCCTTGATAAGTCTGTTAGTTCAATGAAGAACCCTAGGGAGAACCCCTCTTAAGTCAGAAATTACAAAATGCAAGTTTCTCATTCAAATTCCAAATCTGCCTCCAAAATGAGGGTTACAATATCTTATAGAGGATACATTCAGAAATCTGACCTAAAAAGCATTAAATGCAATCTTGAAAATCCAAATATAAAATACTAGAATAAAATCATAAGGACTTGATTTAGGTAACTTGGAAACTTAAAATTCAAATCTGCCAACTAATTATGAATTTTCGTTCAAAGCATTTAGTGAAATATAATCAGCATATCAGGCCCAAAATATGATTAATTAGGCCCCAAATGAGTCTTCTCATGTATATACTTGATCCAAGCTCCTTAGATTGAAGTCTCCAAGCCCAAGATATGATCAGCAGCTTTCTTTTTCAGCCCAAATGACATTAGAGACGTCCTCAGCATTTTCATCCAGATTTGATGCTCCACAAATGCCATTTGCTTTATCAAGTGTCTTGCACTAGCCCGCTCAAAGCTTCTTTAATTCTTTTAGCTCTTGCTCTTGTGATTGGTCCAATTGGGATTTGCAATGGATCATTGGAAGTTGAGGAGTTAGCTTGCTGTATCACATCATTCCCTCTCTCCTGAAAAGGATTCGACCTCGAATCATCACCTGCATCAAAAGGAGATAAATCAGCCACATTGAAAGTAGCACTAACATTATACTCACCAGGTAAATCAATTTTGTAAGCATTGTCATGATTCTTTCAAGCACTTGAAATGGACCATCTCCTCTTGGAGCTAATTTGGACTTTCTTTGAGCTGGAAATCTTTCTTTCCTCATATGCACCACACCCAATCACCAGGTTCAAAGAGAACACGCCTTCTTCCTTTGTTAGCCTGGATGCATATTGCTCATTTTTCTTCTTGATTTGTGGTTTCACTTTTTGATGAAGTTGTTTCACTGTTTCAGCTTTTTTGTCCCATCAAGACTTGCCCTCTCATCAATAGGCAATGGTAATAAATCCAAGGAGTTAGTGGATTAAAACCATATACTATTTCAAAAGGAGAATAATCAGTAGATGAATGCACACTCCTATTGTAAGCAATTCAATGAATGACAAGCAATTTTCCCAATTCTTTAAGTTCTTTTGAATCACAGTTCTAAGCAATTGAGTTAAAGTTCTATTAACTACTTCAGTTGTCCATCAATTTGTGGATGACAAGCAGTAGAAAACAATAATTTAGTACCCAGCTTACGCCACAAAACCCTCCAAAAATGACTCAAGAATTTTGTATCCTATCAGAAACAATACTTTTAGGAACACCATGAAGTCTTACAATTTCCTTAAAGAATAAGTCAGCAATGTATGTGGCATCATCAGTTTTGTGGCAAGGAATGAAATGTGCCATTTTAGAAAATCTGTCAACAACCACAAATATGGAATCCATTCCCTTTCTCGACCTAGGTAAACCCAAAACAAAATCCATTGATATATCTATCCAAGGTTCACTAGGCACAGGTAATGGGGTGTACAAACCATGTGACAAGACTCTAGATTAGCCCTTTACAAGTTATGCATTAGCACAAATTCTTTCTACATCACGTTCATTTTAGGCCAAAAGAAATGTTCATGCAGAACATCTAAAGTCTTTTCACACCCAAAGTGACACATTAATCCTCCCCATGTGCTTCTCTCACAAGTAATTCTCGCAAAGAACATTAAGGCACACACAATCTGTTTTCTTTAAACAAGTACCCATCAATCCTATAAAACTTTTCAAATGCTTTCTTTTCACAAGCAAGAAACACTTAGCAAAGTCAGCATCAGTGGCATACAATTCCTTGATATATTCAAAACCAAGCAACCTAGCATTCAGAGTAGTAAGAAGAGTATACCTTCTTGACAATGCATCAGCCACCACATTTTCTTTACCTTTCTTGTATTCGATGACATATGGAAATGTCTCAATAAATTCCAGCCACCTTGCATGTCTTTTGTTCAGTACCTTGACCCTTGATGTGCTTCAAAGACTGATGATCAGTGTGAATAACAAATTGTTTAGGCCAAAGGTAGTGTTGCCAATTCTCCAATGCTCTTTTGAGTGCATAAAGCTCCTTGTCATAAGTTGGATATTTCAAGGCTGTTCCGTTTAGCTTTTCACTAAAATATGCCAGTGGCTTTCCTTCCTGCATTAAAGCAGCTGCTATTCCAACTCCAGATGCATCACATTCAATCTCAAAAGTTTTATTAAAATAAGGCAATATTAGCACAGGTGCATAACACAATTTTTCCTTAAGTTTATTGAATGCATCATCCCATTTGAAACCAACAGATTTTTTAATGACCTCAGTGAGTGGTGCAGCAAGTGTGCTAAAATCCTTCACAAAGCACCTATAGAAACTAGCCAAACCATGAAAACTCCTCACCTTAGTTATGCTTTTGGGTGTTGGCCATTCTTTTATAGCTCTTATCTTTTCTTCATCAACTTCTATCCCTTAGCATTCACCACAAGCCAAGAAAGACAATTTTATTCATACAAAATCTCACTTCTTCAGATTGCAAACATTTTTCCTTTCTCAAAATATGAAACACACAATGCAAATGATTCAAATGCTCATCAAGATTCTTACTGTAAATCAGACTGTCATCAAAATAAACCACAACAAATTCCCCAATAAAAGCACGCAAAAACATGATTCATTAATCTCATGAAGTGCTAGGTACATTAGTAACCCAAATGGCATAACTAACCATTCATACAAACAATGTTTTGTTTGAAAGTAGTTTTCCATTCATCCCCTTCTCTCATTCTAATTTGATGGTACTCAGATTTCAAGTCAATCTTAGAAAAGACAATAGAACAATGCAATCATCAAGCATATTCATCAATCTAGGAATAGGATGGAATATTTCAATGATATTATTCACAACTCTGCAATCAATGCACATCCTCCAGGTTCCAATTTCTTTGGAACCAAAAATGCCAGAACAGCACAAGGACTCAAGCTTCTCTAACATACCCCTTGCCATGAGTTCTTCCACTTGCTTTTGAAGCTCCTTTGTCTCTTCTGGATTGCTTCTATAGGCTGGCTATTAGGAATTGTTACTCCTGGAATGAAATCAATTTGATGTTCAATTCCTCTAATGGGTGGTAATCAGGTGAAATTTTTCTGGGAACACATCATCATATTCCTGCACAACAAGAATCAACAACACTTGGAAATGAAGAGTTAATGTCACATAGTATTCAAAAAGGATTCCTTGTAAACAAGAAGAAGCAAATGTTGTTCAGCCAAAAAGGCACTCCTCACTTCACTTTCTTTGCAATAAAAACTCAATTTCTCTCTTCATTTTTTTAATTTCTTTTTTGAAATTTTAGCTTTTCTCTCTTTTTCACTATCATTTCTTTTTTATGTCTCTCTCACATTTTTCTAATTTTTCATATCTCTCTCTTTTTCTTTTTTTTTTAAGTTGATCCTCATACATTGCTTTAGGGTCAACGTTACAAGAGTAATTGGTCTATGTTCATTATAAAAGAATATCTATTTGTAAGCCATATTTCTTTACCTTTCTATCAAATTCTCAAGGCGTCCCAAAAGTATATGTCCAGCATGCATAGGAACAACATCACATAATACTTCATCACAATACTTCCCAATTGAAAAAGAAACAAGAAACTTGCTTGTCAACTTAATTTCCCCACATTCATTCAACCATTGCAGCTTGTGGTGCGAACCCACAAGAAAAAAATCCCATGAACCCACAGCCGATCTGAATAGCACCCCCCAAGAACGTAAACAAAGGTCTAGTGATCCACTTGAACACTTGAACACGGGAGAACAAGGACCCGAAGTGTTGAAAGACGCCACAAGGTTGATCAAGCCTTGATAAGTCTGTTAGTTCAATGAAGAACCCTAGAGAGAACCCC